>NW_008629104.1:1066-61813 GCF_000691845.1 Merops nubicus
GAGGTGCAGGAATAATTGGTTGGCCTCAGCAGTCTCTGTGCCCACTGATCTGTGGGGAGCAGAGCCACCCAAGAGGCACAGCCAGATGGTGAGCCTAATGTGCTCGTGTGTAGAGATGTCTTCATTAGGTGACATCTGCAGAGCAGCTGAAGGATCTGTGCCTTTCAGGGCTTGTCAGGGGTTGGAGGTGGGCTTGGATGAAGAGTGAAGCTCAGCCATGGGCTTGCAGTGCTTTTACTGTGTGGTTTGAGGAGAGGTGCAGGGTGAGAGCAGGGCACACAACAAGAGAAGGGGAAAAGTACAGGAACAAAGCCAAGCAGAAATGAGCCACAGCCTTTTCCCCATATGCAGCGTTACCTTTGGCCCCTTTGCTGTTTTCCCATCCTGCTCCCAGGGCCCTTGCACTATCCAGGCTCCTGACAGCCCCCCACTTCTGACTCTCCTGCTCTCTGCCATTCCCTGGGCTCAAGCCCAGTGCTGCCTCTGGCTGCTTCTTGGCATGTCCTGCTCCTGGCCCATATGTGTGCATGGGAAACCCTTCCTGCTACTGACTCTAGGATGTAATAGATATAAACAATATCTATAATACTATATTATTATCATATATATATTTCTCACCTCTATAAGAAACCTTGTCTGATAAAGACACCTGAGGGATATTCCATTTGGGGAGAGAGTGAGAACAAGTTGTGTTTGTGCTCAGACTCTAGCCCTGCTTCTATTTCTGCATCTATCTTCTATTTCTGTCACTTCTGCTGCAGCTCCTTCCACGCTTTCCCCTTGCCTGTGTGTCAGATCCACTTTGTAAAATCCTTTAGTCCTGCTTCCTGGCAGAAGTATATGCAAGATGATGGTTTTAGCCTGCAAATAGTTGTTCTTGTTATTGGCAGGGCTGTCTTTCTCTAGTATTTCTCTGGGTATAGTGTTGCCATTATTGGTATTATTACAGGAGAAGGTAGGAAGCATTCTCTCCCTTCATCCACTGCTCCTATTGCAGAGTCAGATATGGACTCTTCCAACATGGATTAATTTCCAGAATGTCATCATCTACATTAGAACAAAGCAGGTGGAGGCTTTTAACCTCATGCTTATAGGCAGATATTGTCAAAAAAAAAGGCAGTTGTATAGACAAAGCCCTATTCAAAGGGCTGCAAGGGCTGACTGAAGTTAGTGGAACATTTTGGATAATAATAGATCACAAAATCAAGAGTGGAGCTGTCAGGGAAGGGCTGCCAGCCAGGATTTTAGGAGGCCTAGTCTGATGGCACTTCAGCAATGCAGGTTGGGTGGATTAGCCTGGCAGCTCGGGAGCCAGCAAGCCCTGCAGAGTTCATCTGCATCTGGCAGCCACAGTGAAGAATTGCCTTTCAGCTGATTAGATCTCTTGGACCACTTTTCATTTCCAAAAGATGTATTACATGCCTGTGGAGCTTTTTGTGCTTATATTAAGTCTGGGTTTGTGTTAGCAGCCCTTGAAAGTTGTTTCTGAGGAAAAAAAAAAATGGGGGGGAGAGGGGAGGCAACCGAGGAGGCAGATTTTGGCTTGGAGCTGGGCTGCAGTTAGGTTTTGTGCTGACCTTGGGAGGGTCCCACAGCACACTGTGGCTTTTGTGCACCTGCATTTCCTCCCTGTTCTCTGTGTGCTTTGGGGGGCTGCCAAAATGGAAACACGCTGCAATTCCACGGGCGTGGTGGCTCCTCGGGAAGGTGGCTCACACCTCTCTGTGCTGGCAGTATCCACCAGGCTGCCAGGAGTCCTGCTCTGATAGATGGCTCTGCTGCAGTGCTGGGAGAGGTCACGGGGCAGCAGGGACACACCTCAGCACTCTGGCTTGCAGCTGGGGATCTAATGCTGTTAATCCAGTGCTCCCAATTTGACTTTTTTAATAATAAAGAGCTTTTTCACTTCTCCATAGTCTCAGAAGAGCAGAGCCCCCTCTGGCCAGCTCCCTCTCCCAGCTGCTGGCCAGGGCAGTCAAGGCTCTTGCCATCTTCCTCAGCACCCCTTGTGGAGATGGGATCCTACCAGCACACCAAAAATCCTGGTATTTCTGCACATGGAGTAAGCCCTAGAAGCAAAGTCCCTGTGTAGTAACGTGAAGCAAGTGCAGAGATAAAATCCTCCTCTATGTTGAGTGGTGGCACAGCCACAAAGTGCCAGGATGGATTTAAACAGGTCAGTGATGGTTTTTGAGAACATATTTAATAATCATGGTGGGTCTGCTGCGTGCCAGGATAACACATTCCAGTGAGGGCAGATTGAATGCAAGGGCTGAAAAAGGCAGAGCTCTTTTCTCTCCAGCCTCCTCCTGCAGGGTGTTACTGGCCAGAGGAGGGTTGCAGTGCAGTTTTCCACTTATATTTGAAGCATCAGCACCGTCTGCTGCTGCAGACTAGAAACTGTAAAGTGGGACCAATTTCTGGTCACTCGTTAAGAGAAAACTCATTGATTTAATTGTGCAATGCTATAAATGCCAATAGTTCCTCTCTTCCAGGACCTGTAGATAGGCTCCACGTTAGGTGCTGCAGTCCTGCTAATGAAGTGGTATTAAACTTGTACCTCCGTGTAGGTGCATTGACCCAGATTTATCAAGCTGTTACACTTAATGCTTAAATTGCACTTGATTGGCCCGGTGGTCTGCTCTGGTCTGGCAAATACTATATTCTCTACAAGGCTCCTAAGAGGAATTCCCCAGCTGATCACACATTTCTTTACACTATTATAGATCTTCCCCTATCCATTTCTTCTCACTCGTTTCTACTTATTATCCAGGGAAGCTATTTGCAGCAGCTTGTTCACAGGAACATGTGAAATTACCTTGTTCCTCTCTGCTCCAAGTCTCCACTGTTAAAAGAACAAATATTTGATTTTTTTTTTTTTTTTTCCTCCTTAGCTGGAAACATCTTTTTGTATACGAGAGTATTAGTGATTTTTTTTTCTCCTCCTTTTTCCCCCCCATTTTCTGCCAGAGGGAAGAGCAGTTGGGAGCTTTCCACTGAAACAGGTTCTCAGTAGCAAATACCATTTTGTTGAAATTAAAATACTTTGCTGAAATCAGTAAGTTTCAGCAAACTTAGGATCCTCTGCAGTAGAGGACTGGGGCTGCCAGGAGCCAGCTCGTGGGGTGGGCTGTTCAGAAGGGCATTTTTCCAAGCACCACGATCTCCAAGGTTGCTGCTCCACAATAGTTTTAAGTGATGTAAATAAAGGCTAAAAATTCCCACTCTTGCCCAGGAGAGGGTTGGAGAAGGGGGCAGATGGGACCATACAGCTGGAGATGGGGCAAAGGTGATGCTGCAGCAGTGGTAAACCTATGGTGGAACTGCAGCCTGGAGCAGCCTTGCTTGATCTAGGTGGAGATGTCCCTGCTTATGGTGAGGGGTTGGACTAGATGAGCTTTGGAGGTCCCTTCCAGCCCTGACATTCTGTGATTCTATGTCCCATATCCTCCTTCCTCGGCAGCAAATTTCCCAAATTCCTTGGCAGGAAATTTCAGCAAAATTCCTCAGGCAGAGATTCACCCAAAGTAGAAATCCCCAGGTTTACCCAGTTTGGGTTAAGACTGTGTTTGTTTTTTCTCTGTAGCATTAAATGGTTGTGTACACTTGAGGGCAAACTCTGCAGTGCTAAACTGAGCCTTGTTGTTAGCCTGGCCACGGATACCATCTAGCACCCATTTTCCAGAAGCCTTCTCAGGCCTGGGTGAACACTTACAAATCCCTTACACAGATGGGAGGTCTCTTCTGGAGCACGAGGATGTGAAGATAGCCCAACAGAAGGGGTGCAGGCAGTAGGCAGGATTTGCTCTCATCCCAAAATGACCTGCTTAATGATGCATTGCCCCTTGCCAGTTTGGTGACACGAGCTACATGGGACTCTCAGTAGCAGAAGAATTTGCCTCTAGTACCTGAGCTAAGGCAGGAGCTGGTTTGATTCAGAGCAATAGCTGCTCCCTGCCACGTAGACTGGACACAAAAGAGAGTAATTTTGTAGTTAGCTAACCTGTGAAATGTAAAATGCTGAGCACTGTGTATACAGCTGACCCAGTCCCCTGGTCTAGATAAGACAAAGCATATCCAGCAGTGTTTGCTGTATGGAATTAGGACAAGATTTTAAAACAAAACACTTTTTTTGTGTGTGTGTTGCAGCTGGGAAATATTTTCAGGGACTTGTCTGCCTTCCTGTTGCAAAGGTCCACTCCTCAACTGGCTTGGGTGATTTGGCTTATACAGCCATGACTTTCCTGCCCAGGCTGACCTGCTAACCTGCTGTCAGCCTGGCCTCAGCCCCTGGAGCCCCTGAGGGAGCAGAGCCCCTGCTCTGAACAGATCTTTACTTGAGAGGAGCAGACCTGTGCATGAAGCTCAAGGTCTGGGTACCCACCTGTGGGTCAGGTAGGGCAGGCTCATGGCCACCATCAGCATCACCCTGGGACTGCCACGTTCTGGTGTGTGGCGAGTGGTGAGAGCCTGGGGCTTGGAGGCCATGCCTTGAGAATTGATGTTATCTGAGGAGAAACCACGCAGCTGGGTGGGGATGGAAACCTCCTGTATCCCAGGAGCAGTGTACTCTGTGTCTTCCTCTGGTTTTTCTTCTGATTTGCTATAGGCAGGATATATGCCAGTTTTCTTACACACAGAAATACTGAGGTATTTTTCAAACCAGCTGAACGTGACTGAGAAAAAGAAAAAGAAACCCCAGAATTATGCATCTATTTTAAAATCTGTGAGATCCTGTTTTAAAATAAGGGTAGAAGCAGAAACTTGAGGAAGAGAGAATCAAATATTTATGTACTTCAAAAGCAAAGCAATATAATTTCAGTGACACTGTTGCTAAACGACTGTTCATCCCCCATCTTGATTGGCAGATAAAACAGGTTGGTGTCACTCTGAAGTGGCTCCTCATCCGTGTAACTTCTCTATTGCAGTCGGGGCTCTGGCAGCTCCCTTCAGAGACCTCTGTGGGGAAGGAGTGAGGAAGATTACAGAGAGACAAAAATATCAGCCATTAATTCAATTGTTTTCTTTGCTTGTCCTCTCGGTGCCGATGGTATTTGTTATATATTCTGCTGCTGGTAGGACTATGGATGAGTTCTGTTAGCTGTGTTCAAAGCAAACCAAATTCTAGTTGCCTGCAAACAGGGAGATGGTGGGGAGCCTTCAGAAGGTGGGAACGTGGGGTTCCTAATGTAAACATGAGTTTGTGATAGTCCTTTTCAAGCTGTCTGCTGCACTGTAATCCTGGAAAGGCTCCCAGCGGTTGGTTTCCCTGGGGGTGAGGCAGCAGCCCCACAGGGATCTGGTTAATGCCTTTGGGTCTGCATCCTGATTGCGGAGTAGTGCCAGCCTGGAAGGAGGCAGGGTGGGGGGAGAGGTGGTTTTCTCCGTGGGGGTTCGCTCACAGGAGCCTGCCATCAGTCCAGGGGGTGTGAGGAAACATTTACTACTTCCACTTGCTCATTCTCTGAGGAGCTGTCAGCGGAGGGCACGCACCGATTCACAGGCAGTACATGTGAGCGTTTCCACAGGGGCCTTCTCAGGCTTCTGCTTATAGAAGGGCTGGAGTTGGAGCCATCCCAGCAGTGGCTGGGCATGTGAAGGGCTGGGGGTGGCCAAACAAGAAAAAGGGAGGAGAAAAAATGAGGCTCGGGGGACTAGCTAGTCATATTTGATTAAGACTTGAAAATACAACCAAGTGGGAAGACCAGGACCTTACCCTGGGCATTTGGGGAGAAGATTGTCTTTAACAGTGCCCAACTTAATCAAAATGTTAACAATTTAAATAGTAATAAACATGGTAGGCATCATCTACCAGCTGCCAGAACCTGTCCTGGTGCCCCAAATGGCTCAGTCCCAACATTTCACTGCCTTTCTTGGCAAATCCAGTCGGGGAGCATGAGGAGGGATCCTTCCACCAGGTTATGGGGTGTAGCTAGGAGTTACCCCATGGATTTTGCTGCAGTAATGACAGAGCAAAGGTGTACAGCAAGGAGTTCAGGTTTCTTGAGGTCCCTATTGCAATGTCCTCCCCCACTCCCAGGGAATACCCTGAATTAACACTTCTAGGAGTGTCTTCTAGTAACGCAGCTATTCTTCAAACGCCTCGGTGAGTTCCCTGGCCCCCGGGCTGCTCTGTTCCCTTTTTCCTCATGATTCTCCCCTCGCTGGGCTGTGTTGGAGTTTGCAGAGCAGCTATTAACAGGAGCTGTTAAGGGACAGGCCTCTTCTCTTCAGCTGCAGCCTGCTCTCTGCATTGTTCTGCTAAACCACGGGATGAATGCGCCAAAGCTCCTGTCACAGAAAGCTCCTCTCCTTATTATATCTCTCTTGGAAGGACAGCAGCTCTGTAATGCTGTGAATAAGGGTAAATATATACACACTAAATGGAACTGAACCTTTGCAGGGCTTAGAGTTTGTGAGCATCTCTACACGCTCAGGACTGAGCATTAAGCGTCTTTAGAGGCGTATTTTCCTCCTTATCTCTCCAAGCCTGCTCAGCTCTTTAAGATGGTCTGGAGATACCTTTAAAGAAAAGAAAATCAAGTCTCTGAAATCAGCAATGGCATCTCTGGAGAGAAGAGTGATTAATACATAGTAATACAAAACACTGGAATAATCGGGGGGTTCTCATTTCTATAGATTCCCCCCCCACGTAAATCACCTAAAGAAAAAATCATTTTGAAGCAACAGTGGTGATAAACTGTCTCCTCTGGGGTGGAGGGAGGGAGGGATGGATGGATGGATGGATGGCAGCAGCTTACTGGCACAGAGCAAGCTGGATAGTGCTGTGAGAAGGAAGAGTATTTGGGGCAGGATTTGTAAAATACTGACCGAATCATGAGGGCGTCATGCAGTATGTGCCTGTTCCCAGCAAAAAGAGGCAAAAGCTCTGTCTTTGTCTAAGGTTAGCAGGACAGAGAGTGTTTGGGATTTAAACCTCATGTTAAGGCTCTGCCAGCAAACCCTGAATATGTAAAAGGGAATTTATCATCTTCAGAGAGAGGGAGAACAGTTTTATGGTGGTAAAAGTTTGATCCCACAGCTCTAAAATAGAGGTGATGATTAGAAAATATCAATAAAATTTTTCCTGTTGGGAGACATTGTGTCAACAAAATCAATTACTTTTGAAGTCAAGTGGATGTTGGCAACATTCAGACTGGAACAGGGTGGGAAAATGGGGTATTTTCTGAATAGAAGGGAGGAGTCTTGGTTGCCTGTGGTAGGAAATACTTCATTCTCACTCAACTTTATTTTCACCTGTGAAGATGGAACACTTCAACTGGCCCAAATAAGTTGTTGAGGGTTTTTTGGTTTGGTGGTGTGGTGGTGTGTGCATGTTTATCTTCAACATAGTTCTTTAGGGAATATTTTGGAATTTTAAGTACAGCAGGAAAAAAAAACCACAAAGCCTTTCCCTATACCCTTGGATTCCTGGGCTGCCTCCTTCATCTCGAGGTGTTTTATGTAAGCTCTTATTAGCTGAATCTAGCTGGGAGTTGCTTTAGTTTCATATTTTGTGCAGGCTTCTCCCTCTGTTTTGGTGTGTGCTGAGGGCATGACTTTGGGGGGTCTTTCTTCCCACGTTTAAGATGTGGTTCCAGCAAAATAACTGAGACCATGCTTTATCTTTGACGAGCACCTTGCTCAGTCTGAGTACTTGCACTTGGAGCACACGTGGTGGTGGCCCAGGCAGTGGGAGTGAGAGGTTCTCCTGCACATAAAGCACTGAAGGAGAAGTCTGTCTCCTTTAGGAGAATGTTTGCAAGAGAGAGGCTGGGGCTGACTTCTAGGAAAGGCAGTGCCTTGATGTTTGTGCTCTGTGGTGAACTGCAGAGGGTGGTCTCAAACTTAAGGCTGGTGTTGGAAGCATCCTGGCTTTTCTCCTTTCTCCACTAGGCAGGTCCTGTCACCACAGTGGGAGCACTCTTCTTTTCCTTCAACTGTTGGTTTATGTTGTCACCTGGAAAAAAATTGTTGGCAGGGAAGTGGCTGTATTGTTGTGATCTTCCATACCTGGGGATGAGAGAGCCAGCAGGACGTGGGGCTCACAGTCCAAGTGGCTTGAGGGAGGAAGAGGAGGCACGCAACGTGGTGGGTGCCCAGCACCTGCTGCAGGCCTTGCCAGAACTTAGTGCTTTGTACTTGAGCAGGCTAAGCAGATCTTGCCCTCCTTAGAAAGGAGAAAGCAAAGAGTGAACCGTGCTTGTCCTCCTCTGAGCACTTTCTGACTTCATTATGGGCTGATTCGACAACTTCATTAATCAATGACCTGCCACCCTCCTCCAACCCGTTTTCCAGGGAAGAATATTTTTCTTTCCACCAAACCGTGGCTTCAAACAACTACTCCCTGTTTCTCTAGAGCAAGAGAAAGGCAAAAAAAAAAAGGCCTTAGAAACAAATAGAGACCCCCTCCCTGCTGCCACTCCGTGATTCTCGAGCATAAAGGTCAATCTCCTCTGCTTTTGAAGGATGGTGTCAGCTCTGGAGTGGGCAGAAGTTCAGTGTCTGGCCTCCCCGTTGACACATTTAAAGATTTCACTCACATGTCTTGCCTCCTGAAATACTTTTAACAGACCCTTTTGAAAAAGCTGCAGCCATGAAGCAGTGCCCCTGCTGCTCCCTGCTTCAGCTTTTTACCAACCAACGTGCTTTATTAGCAGATGGTCCCCTGTAACTTTCCAGTGTTCTCAAGAATTGCACCTTTTTCCTATGCACTTGGAAGCTCTTTAATCTTTTCCAGCAAACAAGGAGACGTGACAATGGAAATAGGGTTGTTAAAATAATAACCCAGGGCCCTGAGGCTGGGAGGAAAAGAAGAAAATCTCACCCAGTCCCAACTCCCAGGAGCAACACCCTCTGAATTTGCTGATGGCAGCTTCTCTAGAAAAGCTTTATTATTTGGAGTTAACCAAAAGGGGAAATATTTTACTTTGGTTGGTTATTTTTGTGGTTTTTGTTTGTTTGTTTGTTTTTTTCCCTTCCCTGTGATTAAAAGCTTTTATGCAGACTTCCAAAATAAAGGCTTCTACCCTTCCCAAATATTTTGTTTGGAGGTGAAGAAATGGAAGTCATCTTATCCATAGTGATGATGCATTAGATTGTGGAAGTTGGAGTAGGATTGCACACTTGGGGGTTGATTCTTTTTTTTTTCCCCCCCATTTTCAATACCAATATTTTCTGTGGAATGCATATGATGAGTCAGTCTCCAAATTACATTGAAAAATAGTTTTGGTAAAAAAAAAACAACTGTTGAAGAGAAAAAAAATTAACTGCCTTTGCTTTTTTCTCTACTACCCTTTAAAAACTTAATTATTTCAATACAAGTAGTAGAAAGAAGACAACTGTGCAGCCATGAATATAAATTTCAAATGGGAACTTGAATCAATTTTGATTTTTTTTTTTTTGTCTTTAAAATTACCAGATGGGTTTGAGAACTTGCCTCCTTTGAGCCAGCTCAGAGCATCTCTTCCAAGTTAACAGGGACTTTGATGTGGTCGTATCTGTGAAGTCACACCCAGCTCATAGACCTGGGGAGCTGTAGAGCTTGGCAGGTAGAAGGAAGACAAAAATGCCTTGGATCTAAAAGAAAACTTTGAAAAGTGACTCAGATATTCAAGGAGATGCTGCTTTTAGTTTCTCTCTGCCTCAGTTTTTCTGTCTGTAAAATACAGTTGGTAAATAGAGCTAATAGAATCATTTGGATTGTACAAGTAATTTAAAAATTGTAGCTGCTTCTGTTTGCAAAGAAAAACTCCAGGAGGGTTTTTGACTTTTCAAATGTCTTTGCTACTTGTGATTATTCCAATCAGATGATGCAAAACTGATTAATTTCTGTGAGCAATTGTTTGGCTCTAAGTTCACTTTGAAAATGCTCTTTATGAGTTTCCCAGACTTAGAGAAGAGGGAGATTGAGCTAGATCTTGATCTGCACCAGGTACAAGCTAGTGCTGCTCTTGCTTCTTGTGCAGTTTTGGCTTTGGGGTTTTGGTGGCTTCTGCTCCCCTCTCCTCCTGCCTGCTGTGCTTTTTCACCTGTAGGAACCTTCTCCTTCCAGCTGACTTTTTATGTGGGTACATGTTTGCTTGATACTTTCATAAAGATATTCTGAATTAAGATTAGGTGGTAAGGTATTTCTCTGTCTCTGTGACTGTTCCTGTGAGGAAAGGCACTCGGGTGCCAAGCAGAAAGCACTGAGCAGGGAGTTCTCAGCAGCTTTGTGTCTGACCTGTGGCTGTTGGGTCCATCCATTGCTCTGTGTCCCCAGGACTCTGGTCAGCATGCACACAGAAGGGGGTTATGGTGTGGTGGAGGGCAAACTGGCTCACAACCTGAAAGTGAACCTGCTTGCTAGAGGTTTTCACCTCCCATCTAGCTGCTTAATTAAAATAGATTAAAAATGTGTAAGTCAGGCTGGTGCTGACAATTCATGGCCTAACATTTGGGTTATTACCCCAAGGGCAGGGAAGCCCAGCCCTACAGAGATGCTGTTCCTCTTCTTTCCTGGGGCTCTGCTCACGTGCCTCTCAGAAGTGAATTCTCTTGTGTACAACTTTGCTTGAAACTCTGTGGGAAAACGACAGCACAAGGGTGCAACTGAAATAAATCAATTTGTAGAGGCAGTCAGAGGAGGATTTGTGGAGAGTTTTGTGTCTTCCCTCTCAGCAAGGTATTTACTGCACCTATGTCCCAAGGGTGTGATGAGACGTAATTTAATAAAAGCTTGTGAAGTGCTTTGGAGAGGAAAAGAGCTAAGTGTTGTATATTGTTATTTCCTTCTCATGTGCCTTTGAGCTTCCCTCTTCTGTCTGGGCTCTCAGGCAGGAGTGCTGGAAACCCTGTCCCCTGCGTTTCCAGTTCTGAAGTAGTTTATTTTCAGTAGAACAAAGACTTCCAGGGTATTATCCAAGCATGGTCCTCAGCCTGCTTTAACCTGCTAGGTTTTGCTGACAAAAATCTGGGAACACAGGACTCATGCAAGTGTTGGAAGAGGAGGAGTTCAGAAAGCTGTGAGGCTCCTCAAGCAGTGTTGTACAAGCATGGCTGTGTTGCAGAGTAGAACAACATGACATGAAGACACCAACATGACACAGACTCCACCATGCAGGGAGGCTCATTCAGTCTTGGAAAGCAGGCAATGCTGTGAGATCCAGGCACTGTACCCAAGCTAATAAGCCCTGCTGAGAGGCAGGGTTTGAGCACAGCCTGTCCTAACTCCCTCCCTTGTCCTTCTTGCACCTCACACGTAGCTCAGGCAGTCCTGGGATGGTGTTTGTACCAGGCTCTGTCTGCTGCCTGCCCTTGGTGCTCTGCAAGGAGAGTTGTTTTGCCCAGTAGGGTGGTTTGGCAGCTGTCCCCTCCACGTGTGCTCCAGCTTGCCTGCTGCAGTAGCCCACTGTTACCTGGACACAACTGTCACTGAGTTCCTCTGTGGTGTTGTGTGTTCCTTGGTGCACACCGTGCATGGGGGTTCTTAGTCCTGGCTCACTAAAAGAGAGGGTTTGTAGGCACAGGGGTATAAATCTCTTATTTATGGTCACAAGGAAGCAGGAAAAAAGACAGAAATGCCCTCAAATTCTACAATGAGGTTCACCTCCAGATTAAAATGTCTAAATTTTGGGGTCTTCCTGGAGGTACCCAGATCTGAGTTGGTGTCTAAACACCCATTATGGGTAACAGAGATTCCGTGCAGTCAACTGAGGTTAGGGATTTAATTCAACTCAACCTAGAGCAGACATCTCCTGATCAGCTGAATTAACCTTTTGACTTCTCTGCTTGTAAGGACTGAGTCTCCATTATCTGCAGTGGGAAGTAAGACCATGAACCACCTACCCATTGGAGATTTAATCTCTGACTGAATTCCACCTCAGGCAGCATCCCCCTCACAGGGCAGCGATGCCTTTGACTCTGCTAAATGCTCTGCAGAGGGAATTTAAGGAGATGGAGATAATCCCAAAGTGGAGCTTCAGGCAAGGGCATCAAGTCTGGGGACCAAGGAGTCTTAAAAACCCATCTCTTGTATGAGTCAGAGAGGACGTACTGTCCTCTACAAAACAGGGCTACACGTGTCTCCCTCACTGCAGCAAAGCAGGAGAACACCCACATCTCCAACTGACACCCACAAAGAGAAAAATGGGATGAAGGGAAGGAGAAAAATGAAAAAAAAAGGAAGCAAATAGACATGTGCAGGCATTAGAGGATTTCTATTTCAATTGTCAAATAAATTGTCCCTTCTTTCCCACCCACCCTTCTCTCTACACTCTGCTGGCACTCACTGAGCAGTGGTTTAATGATCCTAGTGGACCCCTCTCTTCTGCCTTGCAAACTTGTTTTCTGTACTAATGCATGAGGGCTATAGGGCACAGCAAAGAGAAGATTGAAGTTTCATTACTATATCCCCTTAAGGAAGTGTTTGGAATGACTTTGCTCCCCCAGCTGCCTGGATCCCTTCTGGGTGAGAATGCCAGGGCACGAGTCTAGCAGTCAGCACTTGGAAAAAAGAGGAAAAGAAAGCAGAGAAGTGGGGGAGGGCAAGGTGGAATTGGATGCTTTTTATGTATTTGTTATCTGCTGTGCTTGATCTAATTTTTGCAGTATAGAAAAACACATTTAGGAGGTTACAGAATTGCAGAATTTTGTGTGTAATGCATATACAGTAAGACATCTTCCTGATTTCTACATCTCACGACCAAGCCCTTATCTTTCAGGCTGCATTTGTATTGCCAGGATCTGGTAGGAATGCTGTAGCTTGGTCCACGATGGGCCTGGTGTTGGTCCTTCTATTGTGCAGGAGCCTCATGGTCCCCTTCATCTCAGAAGGGATTCCAAAACACATTCTGCCTGCTCACCACCCTTCTTCAGCCAGTCCTCATATCCTCTTCTTGTGACAGTTGCTTAGGGATAGTGATGATCTGGGAGTGGGATTGTTTACAGTGACTTCAAGAGCTGCAAGCTGTAACCAAGGAGGTCTGGGATGAGGCAAAGGGAGCAGAAATCCCAGAAGCTCTCATCAGCAGCACAGGCAATGAGCTTAGACATGAAAGCAGGGAAGAAGTTGGTGAAAGAGTTGGGGTCGCAAGCGAGGAGTGGGTAGAAGAGGACGATTTGTCTCTAGGTGTTGCTTCAGTCTCCTTTGAAAACTCAAGCAAGCATTGAGATGTCAAATATGTCTGCTTCACATTTTCTTTCTAAATGAAAGCAAAAAGCTGCAACACTTCCATCAAAAATATCAGAAAAAAAAAAACAATAAAAACCTGATGACTGTAAGCAAAGGAGTAGCAGGCTCCATGCCTGCTTGTAACTTTCTCAGACAGTTCCCTCTGGGCTGACATTTTTCATGCTTGAAGTAAAGCAGCATGTATATAACACAGGCATGCACAGTGCTGCTGTAATGGGAAGTTTTGTCAAAATTTCGGTGACAGGGTTTTATGTTGGCTTGGTGGTGCTAGTTTTTCATTTCTGGAACCAGGCAAATAGTTTTCAGCTGCTTCTGTTGTACTGAGATGACATAAAATTCTCATTTAATTGTCAGTGTGCTTCTGAACACATGCTCTCGCTGAGTCTTGCTTAGAGGGATTTGAGGTCTGTTTCTGGCTAACCAGGAACATCTACACACTTAAAGAATACAGTTGGTGCCAGCATGTGCAGAGCAGGATTCCCCCCCTCATGCAGATGTTGCAAACACACACTCTCTCTACTAAGGTCCTTTGAGAGTTGGGACAGGTTGCTCCCTGGAAATGGTTTACTGAGTTAATCAAGGGCTTGAAAGCAAAAGTTTTGGAGCAGCTCTCCTCCTGAAATAGGAAACAGTCACTCTGCACAACGACCTCTGTGGAGTCTTGAAACCTTGTGGGGAATAAGTGCATCCCAAGAGGAAGGGCTGCCTATGAGCCACAAGCTTTTTTGTTGGTGGTAATCTTCTGACTAAGGGGTGGAGGGGCTGAGCATAGCAGCTTCTCAGGCTTGGAAGGATTTTGTTGTTGTGATGATATAGCTCCTGTTGTCTCTATCTTTCCTCCTAAGTGTGATGCTCAAGGCTTTAATGCTCTGTGGCCTGTGCATTCTTATGGCTACCCAGACAGTTGAGTTTCTGGGTTTACTTCCTTGCAATTTTAATATATTGTTTTATTCCTTAATCCCCTCTAAGACTCTTTAAGCTCTTTGAACCACTGAAATAATCTTTCGTTCTGGCATTCCTCCTTCTTTTTTCCTTCCCCCTTAGTTTTTCATGCTCTGCACTCCATCCATCTGACCAGGAGCTGCAGCCCCAGAGCCGTGTTTATTTTCCCTGTATTGCAGTGGAGGATTTGATTGATTGCACCAAGGCAGGTTTTGAAATGGATATTTCAACAACTCTGATGCTGGTTGTCACAACACTAAAGCACGAGTGTGTGTACATTGTACCTGTCTCCCCAGTGTAACTGGGAAAAAAAGAGAAAATATATATTGAATAATGAAATGAAATAGAAAAGCATTTAAAGTAATAACAAAAACAGAGTAAACATCCTCAGTGTGTCATTTTCCTTAAAGGGAAGCTTTTGCAATTTAACCACATAAACATGTCCATAAATAACAGTATGAGAAGAGACAGTGTTATTTTCTCCTGTGCAAAGCACACTGTCTGCTCTGCTGCTGGGAGCCCCAATTCATCCAGGCCCTGTGATTTGGTGCAGTACCACCCAGTCGTCCACTTGGCTTTTAAGATTCCTTTATCTATTGCTGGTACCTTAGATTTTTACAGAGTAAAAGTACTGTGTAAATCTGCAGGACTTTCCCTGGTTAGTGCTCCTGGTGGGAAGGTTTTACAGCAGGCCTTTTGCAGGGTGTGCACCATAAAGCTGGGCACGGGGCTTCCCCTGCTCACTGCCTTGCAGCAGAATTCAGGATGGTCTCACTGGAGGTTTTATAGCTGGCCGTGCAGTCGTGGCCTCCCTCTGCTTCCCTCCTTGGCACCTCTCTGATGGTCTTGTCTTAATTCAGAGAACATGCTGGGACTGCTGGCATCGCTCAGAGCAGGAAGGTACAGCTTCCACAGGGATGTGCCTCTGAGCTGACATCTATTGAAGCTTTTTAGGGAAAAAATAATGGCAGATTCCAGACCCCCAAAGCAGACTTGGAAGAAACCAGCCCAGCAGTTCCTACACTAAGCACAGAGCAGACTGCTAGCAATGCCTGCCTCCTAGGAGCTGGTGCTGAAGAAGAGTGGGTGCTGGTGGTGGCCTCGCCAGGGAAGCAGCCTGGGCTGGGAGAGGAGCTTTAGCTGGGTGCCTGCAGCTCCTCCCAGCCCCAGGTTTCGTACCAGGACAGCAGGGCAGTGCTGTGGTAGCTCACTGCCAGGACTGAGGGCTGCAAAATGCCACTGGTCCCTGCACATTGGGAGTGCAGGCTGCGTGTCCCTGCTCTTTGCTCTGTTGCTATTTAGCTTCCCATCCTTTTCCTGGTTTGTTTATGTCCAGGCACACCGTGGTTTCTATATCAGCAATAAGATAACAGCTGGGGCTGCTACATTAGAGTTGCAAACACTGCAGGGAAATAATGGATTTCAAACTGTAACACTTTTTTCCATTAAAATAATAATAGCAGAAGAAAAAAAAAAAAAGGGGGAATTTTCTAAACCTATTTCCATCCTCTGCTTTGCCCTCTTTGCTGCTGAGCTGAAGTAACATTATTAGTTAAAGATTTAGAGCCTGTGACACCCCTGGTTTTGCTTGGAGACTCAGCCCTTGTTTCAGAAGATGAGCTGCCATGTTGTCAGTGTTTCCTGGTGCTTACAAAGCCATGCAGGGCTCCAGATTCTTTGCTTCTCTGAGGTCCCAATCCAAGGAAACACGTTAGTATCTTCTTTGTTTTAAAGAGTTGAATTGTCCCATTTTGTTCTGGAGGGCTACCTGTTGTGCTTAAAGTTAAACAGGTAAGGGTGAGGCTCTGAGGGAGCTGCAGCAGTTCAAAGCTGGAGTTAGGTGGGACCTGCCCAGCATGTTAGGTGCATGTGTACATAACTAGCTGCTTTAGCAATTAACATGACTACTGTAAACATAACTGTATTCCTAAAATTATGAATTTTCAAGCATCCTCAGTGTGCTCTGCCAGCCACTGTTATTCCAGAGGGACAGAAATGCTTTGAGACTTTTTTTGCATGGCCAGCTTGTCAAATGCAGATTCCTGGTGGATTTTGAAATATGTATAATTTATATTTCTGACCCTTCTTTCTAAAGAAATAAATAGGGTTCATCATTCATTCCTCTTTGTAATTTGATGCTGTTTGTTTATTGACTTATTTATAAAGCACCTCTGGCATGTGTGGCATTTTACAGCCAAATAATATTGACAGGTCCCTCTCTGCTGCAGGCTGAGCACTCCGTTGTGCCCATTTCATCCTGGCCTGCAGAGCAGCAGCACCACGATGCACTGACCTAGCAGGGACGTTGCCTCAGGAGGGCACAACGGATTTGGGAACACCTTAGTACAGGTGTATGAGCAGGGACTGCAAGAGGGAAGGTTGATCTGCTGCTGTACCCTCAGGAGTCAGCACTGAAAGGCCAGGCCAAGCCCTTCAGCTTCTCTCAGCTTTGGGAATACTTCCCCCAGCTCTGTTATTCAGGTTATGCTGCTTGGAAGAGAAGCAGTTGGCATGGCTGTGGCACACAGTTCCTCTGTTTCTACCACCCTCTGCAGAGCCTGGAAGCTGGTTATAATGTGTTGGAGATGCAGCTGAGAGCAGCTCCCCACTGCATAGGTGCTGAGCAGGGAAGGGACAAGCCAAGTCCTAAAAAAATGTGGAGTCTGGCTACCTCCAGCAGATGCAGGAGAGATGATGACTGCAGAATATTTGGAGGTGGCTTTTGTCTTGCAGGTGCTCTGAGAAGGATAAGGTGCCTTCCTCATGCAGTTGCTCGGAGGCTGGTACCTTTGACCTTGCCAAAAAGAGGGGTTGGGGGGGGAGGGTTGCTCAGAAAATGCCCGTGTTGCTTCTAACCATGTTACCCCTAAGCCCTGAACACTCTCACACTCTTGCTGGTTGCTTCTCTGCTGCTCAGCTCAGTATTTCTCATTTACCTGCCTCTCCTACCTGGTTGCTTGCCTCTCACGTGGCTCGTACTTCACCTTACTGTCATTCTTGTCATCCACAGCATTAAAAGTGAGCTCTCCTCAGACCAAAGGAGTTGAATGCAAGGGTTTTGGTGCTGTGATGCTTCATTTTGGAGAATGTCTTTAGTTTTCCATTGATAAGAGGCCAAGCCACCATCAGCATGTAACAGCATTGAAGCAAAAGAGGTGGAAAGAAGAGCAAGAAAACTGCTGCCTTAGTGGGGACTGGAGCCACTGACAATCTCCAGAGTGTAATGTCTTAGATCCACACCTCATCACTTCCCAAAAAAAAAAAAACAGAGAAAGGAGGAAAAGGGTTAGGGAGCCAAAACACTGGCTTTGCTAGCTTGTCTTCACTTTCCTCCCCCCTTCCCAATCTGCCTCCAATCTCTAATGGAGAAACCTACAGCTCCAGAACTAATACTTTCCCACATTGCATTAATCCTAATTGACTTGGATATAAGTTCTCCCTCCTAGTATCTTCAGCATGGCATTACCATCTGCCTCCTGGGGACCCGCAGCTGCCTCCGCTTGCTGCCTCTTGCTGGCAGATTTTGCACAGGAGAGAAGCTTGCCAGTGGGCTGCACGGGGTGGAGCTGGGAGGATGTGAGCATTGACCTTGTTGGAGAGCTCAGGACACGAACTTTGGGAAGTTGCTGTGTTAGAGGTTAGGTTAGCTCTGTGCTCTGGGAAGAGCTGGGGCTGGGAATCGTTTGGGTCAGCATCCAGTCTGGTGGTGGGTGATGCCCACAAGGCCCTGCTGGGTCTTTTGCAAGAGTGGGTCTTAATCAGGTATTAAAAAGGGCTGGCAACAGATGCAGTACAGAAATCAGCTTGTGTGTTGAGACTGAACTGGCCAGAGCTGCAGCACTAAACAGTCAAGAAGTGTTGTGGTTGATGTGCATTGTCTTCAATAGTGACTTCAGTAGTCCAGGCATCTTGCCTTCCTCCTAGCTGTCTACCTGTCTTTGCTCAGTCAACTTCTGACTTTTCTGATTCCCATTATAACTCCTTTTGTCTGCTCCATGGATGTCTGCACTGCACTTGCTTCCATCTCCTTTCCTATCTTCAGTGTGGCTAGGATTAGGTCTTTCTGCACAGGGAGAAACTGAGGCAAAACCCAATGACCTCAGGGTTGCTCTGAGTCAGGGAGCAAGCTGGGACTCCCTCAGCCTGTGTCCTGACCCCCTCATCTGGCTTCCCACACCGTTCAGTGGCTGATCTGGGCAAGGCAGCAATCTTACCCTGGTTACTTCTCACTCCATTGGGTCTTTTGGGGTCATAATGGTGGCCAGGCACACACACAGACCAGGTCCTGTGAGGAGCAGAGAAAAGAACTAGAGGGAGCTTGGATGGAGAGAGGAGAGCAGGAAACTGGGTGAAAGGAGATGGATACATGGGAAGGAGCAAAGACAATGAGAAGTCTAATGAAAAGTGAATGGAGGAGGGTAGAAGGAGGGGCTAAAAAAAGAGGGGTGCCCAGCCTGGGGCAGCTGCAGCTCCTGGTGGGGAAAGGGGAGCGGCAGCCACATCCTTTGGCTTCATTTGTGCAGCAAGGGGAAGGGCATGGCATGTGTTTGGGGGTGTGCTGGAGGGGGGCTGTAGCTGGAGGGGATTATGTGCAGCCTAGGCTTAGGATGGTTTCTAACTGGAGAAGCCAATGCCTGTGTGCTCTCTGCTATATCTGTAGATCTAAGCAATTTTTGTATCCTTTTTTTTACTGTGCTGGGGTTTGATCTCCAGCAATAAGGCAGAGGACACAGGGGAGAAAAGGGGGATTAGTGCACGAGCCTTTCTTGCCTCTGTCTTTTCTTCCGCTCTGATTGTTTTCCATTCTCAATGCCATATTTCCCTCACCCGTGGCTCTCAGCCCTTCTCATGTGCCAGCATCTTTCTTGGATCATCCCAGTGGTTTTCTTTTTGTAGCACTCCTCCATAAAGGTGTGTCCTGGAAGACAAGCATCTGATTTTCATTCCCCATCTACTTCCCAGGCCAGGGTGCTGGTTGTTTGCCTTGCTTCTCTGTGAGCTCAGCTGGCCTGTGGCAGCACTGGGAGTTGGGGAGAACATCTCTTGGCTTTTCCTATTCCCCAGACTACTGTTATAGGAAGAAGGCAGAGAGGGGTTTATTCTTTCTTGTAATAAATTGATTGGCCTCTAATGACTCTTAACTTTCCCCCTTCAAACACCTTTTACAATACTGTGTGTGCCCAGCTCCTTTCCCAGCACTGCCCCACTGCCTGCAGTAGTGGCTGGCCCCAGGAGGCCTGACAGGAGAGCAAAAACATCATCCATGCAAGGCCCTGGCTCCAAGATGAGTTCCAACCATCTCATTTTTGTCTCAAAAGATGTGCATGTGGCTTAGAACATGCAGGTCAACCACCCTTATTTGTTGAAGTGGCTGGAGGTTCCATTTGTCTCATGCTCTTCGTTGAGTAATGTTAATAGCAGTGTAATTTCTCTGGGAAGGAGCAGATGGTGGGTGAGTCACAGGACCTTGCAAAGATCCTCAGTGCACTTGGTTTGTGTTCTAAGGGCTAAAGTTTCATGGGAGCATGGAGGTTACCCCACAAATGTGGAAATGTCAAGTCCTAATCCTGTGTTCTGACGGGAGGGATTGTGATGTGCTATGAGGATGAGCTTTCTCTGAACAGGACTGTGCAAATCCTTTGTCTCTCCTGTCCCTCTGCTTTCTCCTCATCTAACAACTTCAGCTAGAATGCTTCAATCATCTGTGTTGCTTTTTACACCCCAAAATCTCTCCCTGTGCTGTCAGGAGCAGCATGAGAATTCATTGTTACCTGATAACGTATAACAGAAGGGGGTGTTTGTTGAGGAGTTGGCTTGCCTGGTGTTGGGTTGGTTTTGTTTGGATGTTTTACCTGCTGAAGCCTGTATTGCACTGTGGGAAACACCCGTTCCTGGAGGTCCCTTGCAGTGCTTTGGAGGGGCTGTGGAGTGCAGCTGAGGTGCTGTGGTTTGCAGACCAAGACAGAGCCTGGAGGAGCCCGAGGTTTACCCAACAGTAGGGCAACTCCAGAGTCTTGCTAGATGATTAGTTGACTTGAAAAAGACTTTGGGAAAGCAAAGAAATTACTAGCAACAAGACCCTTTGACCAGGAGAATGAATGTATGATTAAGTGTTAATTTGCAGAAGTCCCCCAGGGCAAGGGGCTTTGCCCAAGGTGTCACTTCAGCAGAGAAGCTGGGAGCAGGGACACACACTCCACTTTCACAGCAACACTCTCCTTCCAAACCTGGGTGTGACAAAGAGAGCTGTTTGTTACAGACCCACCTGCTTCCCCAGCCTGGGGCCAGGGCCAGTTTCCTGCCTTATTATTCTGTGTTTTAACTACTATACTGATCTGGCAAAATAAATGAAGAAAGAAATGGGATAGTCTCTAAGTAATCATTAGTGAGTTGTCATGTCCCTCTGAAGACTTTAAATGCCACTTTCCTCTCTCCAGCTCCTCTGTCACGCCTGCACTGCAGAGTCTGAACTCTTTTATTGCTCCAGTAAATATTGATTGTGGTATATCAGAGCCAGAGCTGCCTCTCACTACTTTTAACCTCACAAAGCTGGTTCTGACTACTGGGTGGTGGGAGAAGATCTGGGAGAAGGGAGGCAGAGCCATTGTGCTTTGCTTCCTGGGGGCCTGGGGTGGGGGGCATCGCTGCACAACCCCCCCTGCAAGCTCACACACACTCCTTGTGGGGGGAGAAGTGGATTTTCTGTGTAATGAGCATTGCATGTGAGTAGGTGTAGGAGAATCGAGGCTGGAAGTGTGTTGTGAGGTGGTTCCTGATCTCCTGAGGTGGTACCTGTGTTGCCAGAAATAAACAGAGGATGTCAGTCTGTGCAGACTGGGGTGGGGTTGCTGTCAAAGCCTGAGAAATGGGGGCTCTTTTTGGGCAGACTCAAAGGAGCAGTGGGGCTGCCCCTCTGCTGAAGGAGCGGCCGGCCCTGCCTGAGTGCATCTCCTGTGATGCTGGCAAAGGGGGTGTGAGAACCAGGATAAAATCACAGGTAAATCTGGGAAAGCAAGGAGGTTTCTGAACGACTGACACCCAGGGATGGGGACCTAGTTGGTGCTGTTCAGTTTGCTGAGTGGGCTCAGTTTCAGCTGCATTGGGGTGGCTGGCAGGGGTGTGGGAGGCACTGAGACAGCCATGCCCCTGTTAAAAACACCAAGCTTGTGGGATATCAGAGTTACCAGTGTGCCTGTAGCTGAAGTACACCTGCCTCTTTCTCCCAAATAATTATCTGCTGTATGTAGAAGCCTCTCCTATCAAAGGACCTAGATGCCCTTTGTATCTAGATCACAAGTGAATGATTTGAGTGGATGCAGCAGCAGCATCCTGAGGGGACATTTATTCACATCACTAAACCATCACGGAACTGGGAACAATTAGGCATGATTGGCTGTCTTAATTGAGGCAAAGCCAAAGGGATTATAATAACGGGTAGTGTATTGACAGAGCTCTGTGGGGTCCTCAGGACAAACTGTGGGATAAATCTGAGAGGCAGGGTCAGAGCTGGGGTGGGCAACCCACCATGGGGGTGCTGCAGGGCCAGAGCAGGTGACTAACCTGGGATTTGGAAGAGTGTGTGGGGAATCAGCTGCTGTGGGGTCGTGGTGGAGGAATGCAGGTGTGGGCTGAGCTGCTCGGGGGGGAAATGAGTGTGGATCGTAACTGCTCCTTGGTTAATCTTCATTTCATACTATGAGAACAGCTAAAATCTGAGAGATTCTGATTGCCATGTAACGTATGTATATGTATACACCTAACCAGCAAGTCCAAAAACTTCCATTTTAAATGAAAGCCCTGGCAAATATGCAGCCTGGATGATAGAAGGCCAAGCCTCTCCTTGCTTGGGAAGTTTTCTGAAGAAGATATCCAAGGTGTCTTCTGTGGGCCCAGGTAGTACCACTCCTTGTGTTAGGTGTGCTGCTGTGTCATGTGATGCAACCTGGGGACATTTCCCAGCTTCTATCTAGGTGATTTCTCCCTTGAAGATGCAGGAAGTGGAGAAAGGACAAGTATGAGCCTTCTGGAGTAAGAGTGGTGCAGATTACCCCCAGCCATGGTTTTCAGCATGAGCCTTTGCAGAGCCATTCCCCCTGGCCCTGCTGCACCAGCTGATCCAAGGGAGCCTTGCTGCTCCAGCCCTGCTCAGCAGTGTGAGCTCCCCAGCCCCAGCTCTGCAGGTGCTTTGCCCCATGCAGACCAAGGGCAGCATGTGAACAGGTTGTCAGGGGCTGGGGTGAGCCATGTGTAAATGGAAATGCAGTTAGGTGGACAGTGATGAGAGGGGGCTTTGTCTGAGGTACAAGAGCAAGCATCTCCTGAGGTCTTTAGAAGTAGTTCAGAGCAGTGGAGCAGCTGATGTCCAGGTGAGTTTTACCTAAACCCTCCCTCAGTGGGAAAAAACTGCTTTGGCATCTGCTGACTTTGTAAAGATGTGTGGGAGGTTGGGGTCAGCTCTGGTGGGTCAAGTGCATCCCCCACAGATCTTTCCAGGTGGTGTTTCTCCAAGCTCAGTGCCTGCACTCACCCTCTCTGGGGTGATGAGTTTGCCCTGGATGTCTGTGGCACCAAGGGCTGCTGGCATTTGGAGCTGTCTGCTGCAGTGGGGTGGTCAGGAGCAGGACAGGGCTGCTGGTGCTGCTGGGCACGTGTCCCTCTCAGCAGCAGCCAAGCAGGCAAGGGCTGTCTAGCATGAGGGATGGGTAAATGCACCAGAGAGAAGAGGGAGCCAGGAGGAGGGTGGATTGGTGTTCCTCTGGGGCTGGGGATATCTGTCTGGGCGTGGGGGCTGTAAGCATTGTGCAAGCATGCTCATATGAGGTCTGCTTGGTGTTTTGTCTTGCTGTGTGTGATGGTGATGCCCGAGTGCTTTTACAAAGCAGCAGGCATCAGCCATTTGCTGCCTCCTGAGGCTGCTCTCATGGGCCTGGGCCCCCTGCTTCCCTTGGCCACAGGCACACGGCTGCATGGGGAGAAGGCAGAGAGAAGTGTCCTGGGAACACACGTGTGGTGCTCCAAGCACTGGTCACATTCAGAGAGAGGTGGGGAAGTGCTGGAGGTCAGCTACCCACACCCACACTCAACCAGCTGCTTGGAAAATACTTGCTGCTAATGGGACTGCTGGGGGACTGCTCTGTATCAGCAGAGGTCCCCGAAACAGGGTCAGCATTAATATGGAAGTGACCTCCTGAATGAATGTTTACAGTAAGTTGCTGCAGGGGGCTGATCCTTATCTCACTTGTAGGGGAGAGGGAAGAAGATTGGGAATGAGGAGGGCCACAGAAAAGCTGCTCATTAAATGGAAAGCTTTCTAAGCCACAGCTTTCGTTTTCAGCTTATTTGCAGGCTAAGGATTAGCTTTAATTGTGAGGTTTTGGAGGGTGGCAGTGCTTAATAGGCAGAAGGTGCTTTGTGTGTGTTTGCAAGTGTGAAGGGGGGCAGGGTGGCACGGTGTGGAAGGGAAGGACTGCGGGGATGCAGCACAGGGGGTGCTGGCTGGGTGGAGGGGGTGAGTAGGGCTGGGATACAGGGCAGGGGCTGTGAACTCCTGGGGTCTCGGGGCTGTGAACTCCTGGGGTCTGAGGACTGCAGAGGGATAATCGGGACTGAGATTGGCACGTGGGGACCAGCAGAGGGATTGCAGGGAACAGAACTCCAGAACTGGATGCAGTGCTCCAGGCAGGGTCTCACCAGAGCAGAGCAGAGGGGGGGATCACCTCCCTCCACCTGCTGGCCACACTCGATGGCCACTGCCTGGCTAAAGCCTTCTCCTCCCTGCTGCTCAGTCCCCTTGCAGACAGCATCCTGGGAGGCAAGTCACAGCATCAGCAGCCACTGCCAGGATGAGATGGGGCAGCCTGGGACTCTGGCACTGCTGTCAGTGCAGGAAGAGAAATCCCCATGGCCAGGAACCTAAAATACAAGCAGCCAAAATAGGCCAGGAGACTGCACTGCCCAGCCTTCACAATGCTCTCTGCTGTACCTTTCCTGATATCCTTCACTCCTCTGCCAAAATAGAGCTGAAAAGGCAGGGTGAGCAGCAGCAAGAATAACTGCTACAGCTTCACATCTCACTTCCCTGCGAGGTACCAGTGCATGGGCCACACCTGCAGGCAGCACAGACAGTGAGCTCCATTCCCATCTGCTGCAAATGACTGGGAAAAAAAATTACAGATGAACTATACCTGTCTGTGGGCTTGGATTTGATCTGAAAAGAGACAGCTGGAGACAGGCGTGTCCTGTGCAACACTGAGACAATTGCTTATCACTAAAGTGCTTAACGGTTTTCATTATCTCCCCTCATTTTCCATTGCTTATCAGTTTGCCAAACTACATCCATTTGAAGTAGTTTGTGCTGAGTATTAGCCCAGGGCTGAATATTTGTGAAAATTTCAGCTAGAAAGTCCAGAGATTAAGAAACCATATGTTGTCTTCCTCATTAAAAAAATAAAAAAAGTTCACGTTTCTGTTTGGAATGAAAATTCAGCATTTATGTGGTTTGGAGAGAGAAATTGGAATTTGGCAGGTAAAGTAGCCTCGGTGTCAGGGATTTACCTTTTGCCATCTCTGTTCATATCTACCTGGATGTGGCCAAATTGCAAGCTTCTGAAAAATCTCAGTCCATACGTAGTCAGCAGAGACTTGTTAGAGTTTGGCCACTAAATCTTCCATCTGTATCAGTTATGCTCCATCCAGTCTTGCCAACTGCTAAATTATTTGTAATTCTCATACCATTTGGTGTTTTACTTAACTTTCTGGTTTCTGGAGAAAAGTGAGTTCTTGCTTTCTTTTGAAAATGAAATAATTTTGTAGTTCTCAAAGCTGCCCAGGCAAGTAGGGAAGTAAGTACCTACTCTCAGAAAGCAAATCCCATCCCCCACTCAGCATTTAATTCTCACTTCATATCACTGTTGTGGTGTAACCCCAGCTGGAGACTAAGCCCCACCCAGCCACTTGCTCCCTCCTCCCTGGTGGGGTGGGGAGAGAATTGGAAGGGTAGAAGTGAGGAAACTCAGGGCTTGAGGTGAAGACAGTTTAACAGGTAAAACAAAAGCTGTGCATGCAAGCGAAGCACCCCAAGGAATGAATTCACCACTTCCCAAGGGCAGGCTGGTGTTCAGCATCTCCAGGAAAGCCAGGCTCCACCACACATAGCAGTTACTTGGAAGATCAATCCCTCTGAACATCCATCACTCTGAACATCCTCCCCTTCCTCTTCCTTCCCCAAGCTCTGTGTGCTGAGCAGGATGCCATGTGGTGTGGAACAGCCCTTTGGTCTGTCCCAGCTCTGTCCCCTCCTGACTCCCTCATGCTGGTGGGGTGGGGTGAGAAGGAGAAGAGTCCTTGGCTCTGTAAGCACTGCTCAGCAGAAGCTGCAACATCCCTAAATTACCAGCACTTTCCAGCACAAAGCCAACAGCACAACTGTGAAGAATATTAACTCTATCCCAGCCCAAACCAGCACAGTCAGATGGGTTGGGTTGGGTTGGTGTCTTTTTTAAGGCTGAAGTGTGCTGTTGGAGTTGATGGAGAAGAGAGACAGACATGAGCTGTCTTGTTAATTCAGGACTCCTAAGTTTTGAACAGAATGTACTCCTTTGCAATATAAGTTCTCTTGTGTGTTGTGTTTGCAGTTTATGTTTTCTTTTCCATGCCTGTGTGGAAGGGCTGAGGTAAGGCTGCCCAACAGGCTGGGTGTGAAATTTTCTAGTCAGTGAGATTGACTCTGGAAAAGATTTATTTGCTTTATTATACATAGACTGTTTTTCAAATTGATGTCTCAGAGTGCATAAGAAATGATTTAAAGTGCTTGTGAGCAGGAAGTAACCTAGATAAGCCTCTTGCCCTTTTGGATTTTTTGGCATAGATAGTATGAAAACCTTTTAAAACCTTCTTTAATGAACAAAGAGGAAAACAAGATGTATGGCTTCTGAAAATGGTATCTCCAGGATGCCTTCAGTGAGGTCTAGCTCAAGGCTGGAAACAGAAACACCTGAAATACAGAAATTTGTTAGATTTCTTTTGGAGAACTGGGGAGTGGGATGTAGCAGAGCGAGCTCGTTGGTCTGTCAGGGTGAGTGCCAGGCCACAAACCATTCCTGCCTTCTGAGGAAATGCACCAGGCTGTGAGCCAGGGGATGAGCAGTCCTGGGCTTACCCCAGTTCTTGTGCCTTCCATAAAGGTTGTGTTGGCTGAGACCTTGCCCTGTGGTTCCCACAAGAAGAGGGAACCTCAAGGTTCTCTTCTAGAGCAGGAGTGGGAAGTTTGAGGCAGGGTACTGCTGGCAGAGCTGGCAGCAAGGTTCAGCTCTTCTCCACGTGGTTAGGTTGCCCTTTTTGGGGCTCCTGCTAACCTCACAGCCAGCAGCACCTTCTCCTTCCTCTCCCCCATCTGAAGTGCTTCTTTCCAGCCTCCTGTCCCAGCATGTAAGTGCATAATGTGGCTTGAAGTATCTGGCTGGGTCTGGATTTAAGAGCCCATGGCCAAACCCTGTTGCTGTGTCCCTAAGAAGCTCTCAAGGACAAAGACTCACTCAGATGAGGAAGCTGAGAGGGTGTAGCTGCATGGTGGCTGGAGGAACAGGGTTGTGAGGATGTCACCTTTGTTACACAGGGGACAAAAGCAGGAGGCCAAGCTGTAAATCTGGAGAACCACCCATCCTTCTGACATCAGTACAGAAAACTCTTTCAGAAACATTGCAAAGTGCACTTGTCCTCTGTATGAGCCTCCGGGGTCACCTTGACCAGAGCCCTTCTGTGCAGGTTTTTAGGGGGTGATAATCAGCATGACTCTTTTGGAAGGAGACAGTTTTATGTTTGCTCAAAGAGCCAGCTCTCATTGTTTTAATTAAAAAAGAAAACGACCCCTAATTTCATGTGGGGGTCCAGTGTTCACCATTCAGTGCTCTGGAGGTGCTGGAGATGGGTCAGTGCTGGGGAAGCTGGGGCTGTTCTGATCTTCATTTGCAGAGGACAATAGTAATGTATTGATTGCTGGAGGGTTGGGATGTGTGCATGCCCTGGGTGGTATTCCAGCCAAAGCCTGCTCTCATTACCTCTGGAAGCCTGTGGAGGAAATCTGGCAGTGGTCCAGCCCTGCCCTATTGTTCCTGGTGTAACATTTCTAAATTTATCTGGGCTTGCTGTGGTTCTTTCAAGATGCTGTCCAGAAATATACAATTATTTATGCAGACTCTTGTATTGCTGCTTCAGCCACAGCACCGTTGGGCTGATACCTCCTCTGATTTCCAGGAGACTCAAAAGTGGTGGCTGCTGTTGTTGAAAAAGACTTTAAATACCCTGGCAACATGCAAGTAAACTCAGGTTCCTTTGCAAAATGGCAGAGGATCAAGGTAAACATCCTTTGCAATTAATACAAAGGTTTGCTACGACGCATCAAATGTACCTTCTGTATGTATTACTGGGGGATATTTACTTATTTACTGTGGGATATTAGGAAAACATGGTTAATATACAGTTTTGCAGCGAGCATTAAGATCATGGAGAGCTCTTGGAGGGAAATGGAAACACTTATGCTCCCTTGTTTAAGCTTGGTAGTGAATAGTTGGAGGGGAAGGAGAAGAAAAGCTTTCATTGTTTTTCTTGTCAGCATACATGGGTTTTTTTTTCTTCTAGGGAAATGGAGACAAAGCAAGAGCCACTTTTAGGGACTGCAGGATCTTAGAGAACACATTACCTTAGAAAAGCTGAACAATTTCCTGATGATTATGTTATAAAAATCACTATTGTTATGCCTGCGGCCCTCTCTTAACTTAGGGATTTCAAAGAAGGAACTTCTCTAATGTCTGTCAGTGGAGTATAGCTGCCTATAATAGAATACAGACAGCTTCAAAAGCAAGGATATTAAAAGTTAGAGTCATAACACTCCATTGCCTAGTCTTTGTAATTCCTAGAAATCTGCCAAGCATCCTAGATGGTGCTTTTAACTTCTGGGACAGTCAGCCTGCCAACAGGCTGTTTCCCACAAGAAATCAATCCAGTTCCATGGAGCAGGGCAGCATGGTAACTATGTGAAGGGGCAGTGATGAGAAGTCTCTCATGGCTTTTGAAAAGAGGGTGCATTTTATTGCAAGGATTTTTTTTTACTTTGGACCTAGCTGTAGAGGTTACAAGCAGCCATGGTATGCAGGGCATGTTTTGTGCCCAGGCTGGTTCCTCACACCCAGTGGCAGCAAATAACAGGATGGTTGTGGGTAATGAGAGTGGCTGCACTTGGCTTAAACCTTCAGTGCAAGGGAATGAAGTTCTCTTTCCTAAGCTGTCTTCAGCAAACACATCTATATTGTGTGACTGTAGGTCTGAGAAGGTAAGCAGCACTGAGCCAAGGCTTCTCTTCTGGAAACAGAGGATTAGGGGACAGCCTTTTGGTTCCTAAATATACTTATTTTGTTTGTACTGAGTGAAGTACTTCCCTTACAAGAGCTCGAAGCCTAAAAGGGATTGAAATTTTTATTTAAAAAAAAAAAGTGTAATAGCTTTTTCAGTGATGTGTTCTGTTAGTGAGAGGTTACAAAAACCACTTCCCTTTTAAAAATCAAGACATTTGAAGACAAATTTGAAGTTTCTGCAGGCTCACTGAAAAAGAGAGCAAGTTCCCCCTATGCCAAGTGCCTTCAGCAGCAAGCTTCCTAAGCATGTAAGCCCCTTGTGCCACAGAGCAGTTAGGTCGAGGTAATTAAAACCAGTATTAAGACTGTAATTGAATTCTGTCCAGGAGAGCCCCTCTTACCCGGGAGCTTTTCTAACTGCTGCAGCACTGAGATCCTGCCGGTCCTTGTCCTTATCAGGCAGGATTTAAGGGATCAGTTGGTACAAATCTCCAGCTATTTATCCAGACGTCAGAGCCTCCTATGAAGTAGAACAAAAGGGTTCCTCTGACCCTACTGCAAACAAACGTGCTTGGGAGCCTGAGGCCTAAGGGGCTAAGAGCAAGAGGCAGATCCTGATGGGATTTGAGTGAGTTGTTTGTCTTCTGGAGGCTTCCCCGGGTCCTGCCCGTGGTTTCTGCAGCTTGGTTTTGCCTTGCACGGAGCCCAGGAGAACAGAACTTCTCTTCAGGCTCCCATCAGAGCTGAGCAATGTCTCTATGGCCTGGTCAAGGCTCGAGCATTGCCCAAATTATGCAGCCAGTGCCTGGCCCCCTCCATGCACTGCAGCAAAACGAGGGCTCCTGGGGAACCTGCTGGGGGCACAGCGGCTGGGCCAGGCATGGCTTGGAGTGGTGCCCTGTCATTTAATGGGAGCCCCTTTGCCTCAGGACTTACTTTTTGCCCCAAGGCAAAGCTGTTCCTTCGGGTAGGAGGACGGGATCTTTCCCCTTTCTCAGGGAGGGTTTCTGTAAGGATATATAAAGCTAATAGGGCTTGTTTCCTTCGAGCATCTGTGGAATGATGTGCCAGGTGGCAGTGAGGGATTGTGCAGCAAGGAAGGGCAGTTATCTGGTCACAGAGAGCAAAGTGCCTTCACAGAGGAAGGAAATGGCAGAGAAAGAACAAACCAGTCATTCAGAGAAGGAAGGCAAAAGCATTCACGTGTTGCCAGGAAGATTTTCTCTGCCGTTACCAAAGCCCATAAATACAGAGGCAATTAAGACCCAGAGAAAAACAGAAGGTTCTTCTCTCTCTGTTACTGCACATCTACTGCCTGATGCACTCTTCCTAATTGCCAGGGATTTAAAAAAGAGTTGTTTGTGAACAAAGATCTGCTCACATCCTTTCCAGCAGGAGTAAATGTGATGGATGGGAGCAGCCAGGGGATCAGCTCAGATCACCTTTCAGCCCACGTTCACCTTCCTCAGCCACTGGCCTCCAGCTTAGCATTTAGCACCAAAATTAGCTCATTTAAGTCAGTGCTGCAGCCACTCTTTGTGTTGCAGTACAGGCACAGACAAACTGAGAAGAGCCATGACACAGGTCCATAGGGATGAAACTACACAACTATTTGTGCACGTGGGTATTTTTTCAGCTATCCAGGCATAAAGGCCTTAGGACAGTTAGATGCAAGTCCTAGAAGGCTGTTGTGTAAGCAAATATTTGTGAGTGCTGCTGCAAACATCTCTTCCAGTAGGGTCTTCACTGAGTGAAAAAGTTTGGTGTAGAAATTCTCACTGGAATGTCTGTGTCCCTGGCTGTGCAGGTCCTTAAAGACATGCTGCTCTGAGAAGAGAGGGGAACTCTCCCAGACATACCTCTTTCCAGCTGTGGTGGGGTTGTACAAGCCCCACACTGAGGCAGGTACAGCTCGCCCAGGAAAGGGCAAATGGTTTTCAAACCCCCTCATGGGTTTGAAGCTTTGAGTCATACCTGGTGACTGTGATTTGAGTTGGCATCAATGTCAATTCCAGATGTAGGGACAGCTGGCTAAACAGTGCCATGTGGGACTAGCTCAGGAAGGTCAAGAGCTGCTTCCAAACCAGTAAATTGAGAACAAACATGCCTACCTCTGTCAGGACATCAGCTTAGCCTTCAGAGGTGGTGCAACAGACAAAGATCTAATGATGATAAGGAAACAGGACAACAAATCACCAAGTGACAGGTATGTCTGTGTCACTGCAAATCTGTGATCTGCCTCTTACTGACCAAGCATAGCTTTGGTTCCCATCTCCAAAAGAGATGAGCAGAACTAGAGGGGACCCAAGGCAGGAGGCACAGGCACCGATAGGCGTGGGGCAAATTCCCTGGGGAAGGAGAACGCGTTCCCTCTGGCTCCTGGGAGATGGCCCAGCAGGAACATGAAACAGGTCTGCAGAATCCCTGCTGGCATCGAGGTGAACACGGAGTGGCTGTCACCTGCCTCTTACAGAGTGAGGACAGGTCACCAGAGGCTCTGTTCAGGCAGGAGGTGTCAAATAATAAAGCACAGCATGTGCAGTTACTTTAGGGAACTCATTGCCACCAATGCTAAGGTAATTAGAAATAAAAATTATTTCAGCAAGCAATCTGACAAACTCAGGGAAAGAAAAACCCAGGGGCTGTGCACACACATGAGGATGCTCGTGCAGTGCCTGCCAGGGGAGGTCCCAGAGCCCCAAATTCTGTGGGCTAGGAGAGCAGATTGGGTAAGGTCCCTTGGGCACGGGCTTTTCACCCTGTGTGCTTCAACATCTGCTGCTGGAAGCAGGACACCCAACCAGGAGGCTCCTGAATGAATCCAATCATTCCTGTGGTCAGGGAGAAAATCCAGGGAATGTCTACAAGCTTCAGGTGTGACCTGGGTACTTTTCCTGGAGCTTGTAATTTGTTTTAGAGTGCCAGAAGCCTGGAAAAGAAAAAGCTTGTGCTTAAATATGCTTTCAAATGCAGAAGGTGTGAATGGGACAACCTAAATAATTACAGCCCTGTCATTCTGATACTGTTTTCAGGTAAAATAATAGAAAAAATGATATGGGATTTGATTAATGAAAATAAAGATGGGAAATATAATTAATGCCAATCAAAATGGATTTATGGGAAATAAATCCTGTCAAATTAATCTGATCTCTTTTTGATGAGATTATAAAATAATTTGTTGGTAAAGGTAGTAGTGTGGATGTTAGACTTTTTTAAAGCATTTCTTGTCGTCCCTCACAGCATCTTGGCAAAGAAATTAGAGTGGCATAAAATAACTTGCTGTGTATTAAATGGATTAAAACCTGATTAAATGGCACTAGGACTATACAGTGCAAACAGGGAGTCATTACTACAAACATGTAGTATCAGAATCCTGCACAGATCGATTCTGGCTCCTGTCATAGTTATTGTTTTTATCTATACCAGGGAATAAGATGTGGAACCACCTGGAGGAAAGTTTGTTGGCAACACAAACAATAAAACTTAGCAGACAAACTAAAAAAAACTATGAAAAAGACAAGGTCAGAAGTCAGAGCAACTGCAGATTCCTTGTTAAATTTAGCTTAAGGAAGCAGTGTGCATTTTAACATGCTCTGTTATGAAGCACTGCATAAAGGCATACAAAAAGTAGTAGGTAGCTGTGCTTTAACCTAAAGGATTCTGTTCTGAGAAGCAGCAACTGGGGAAAAAAAATCCTAGAAGTCAGTTGTTAGTGAATCCTTGTGCAAAACTCTGTTAGAAGGCATAGTTTGAAGGCCTGGAGATGTAAACTGGGGTATCTCAGGTGGAAGCTAGGGAAGGAACATAGAACATCTGTACCTGACAGCTGCTGAGCTGCTGTATTATTGGGTTTGGTGGCTAGAGTTAAAGAAAGCTTCTGCTGAACTGAAGAGGTGTTTCAGAAAGGAGACATGTGAATGGTGGCAGTACGAGGGGCCATGCTTCACAGGCTGAGATTCCTGGAGAAGAACCTCTTCAGTTTATCTGTGGGAAACCTAAGGGGTTGCAGTTTGTAAATACCTACTTACAGAACCAAACTTTAATAAGAGGACACTTCAAGCTAGCAAACAACACAGAAAAAGATCTAGTGCCTGGAACCTGAAGCCAGGCAATTTCACACTAGAAAAGAGGCACGAGTCTTTTCAACAGTGAAAGTAATTAAACCTTGGAACAATTTACCACGGGAATGTGGTGGGTTCTCTATCACTGGCAATTTTAAAATCAATACTAGCTGTTTCTTCAGAACATATGTTCTATCCGAGCATGAATTAATTCAGAGTAGTCCTATAAGCAGTGTTATTCAGGAGGCTGGGAAAGAAGTTCACTTTTTCCTTCTGACACTATAATTTCTATTTTCACAGCTTTTGGATAGTGCCCTCTCCTTCCCTCCCCTTTTTTTTTTTTCCTTAGATCTTTTAACATTCTTACATAAATGACCAAAAAGTATTTCTCATGCTGCTTGTGTTTTGAACATAAGAATAGGACTTATTTTCCCCTTGGGTAGGCTCGTGTTTTGACCTGCAAGGTTTGAGTGTGAGTTTATTCTCCTTGATCTTGGGTTTGGCCATGGTTTTCTGTGCAGCAAACAACTTGCAGAACTTTCCTCAGAGGAGGTGGCTTTTTTGGAGGGAGGGAGGAATGCACTAGATGAAAGTATATGCTAGGTATTGCAGTGGTTGTGATATCCTGCCTTAAGTGTCACTCTCACCTCTCAGCAGGTTGTAAGTTAGTTCCACCTGCTTACAACCAAGGGTAGGGTTCAGCTTTGGGCTGTAGATGTGTAAATGCAGATACCTGTACTCTCACACCTTACTGTTTATTCTCTGCCTATGTGTGCAGTTGGGGCAGCTGGTTGTGATACCCATGCCTTAAGTGTCACTCTCACCTCTCAAGTTAGTTCCACCTGCTTACAACCAAGGGTAGGGTTCAGCTTTGGGCTGTAGATGTGTAAATGCAGATACCTGTACTCTCACACCTTACTGTTTATTCTCTGCCTATGTGTGCAGTTGGGGCAGCTGCAAAGACAAGACTAGGCAGCTGCCTTTGGTCAGCAAAATTCCTCTTCAGATTCTGCTGCTGTGGAGAGGTTCAGTTGCTTAAATGTGGGTATTTGGAGCCATTTTAGTTGCCTCAAACTGTGAAGAGCTTCACAGATGACTTGGATGACAATGGCATGGGACTTTTGAAAGGCTCACACTCTACTCTCTGCAGGTGATTCCCTCCCTTTATTAAATGTGAAAAAAAATGTAAAAGCATCGTCCACAAAATTTAAGTAGCTTTTGGTTCTTTTAGCTCCTTCAGCTCTGTCTCATCTGCTGTGACAGAACACAAGACACCCCTGGGTGATAACCAAGAAGAAGGTAAAATGAGAAGAGAATTGCTCATTTTCTTCTTATGGTGCTATCTTGTTTTTCAGTGCTGTATTTTATCAGTGCTACCTATTTAGGGGCAATCAGAAAAATATCTTCTGAGCTGATGCTCACCTCAGGACAGGACTGCCAGACCCAGAATCTGGAGGAAGGAAAGGCCAGGCCTTTGAGTGCTGGTCCATGTCTCTTCTGGGGTTGCTAAGTTCCCTGAAAGGATAAACACCAAAGTTGGATACTTGAATGAGGACAGCAGTAAAGAAAATTCTAACCTGGAATTCTTGCTGTTGAAAATGAAGTCACCCATCAACAAATGTAAGAAATTAATTTCTTGGCTCCTGCTGTTCCATCAGCTATAATTGTGTTATTGTAGCAAGATCCTCAACTATTGTACACAGGCTTCAAGAAAATCTTAGTTTAAACAAGCAGCTAGTGCCCAGGGAAGCTAACCAACCCCAGCAAGACTTCTGAACTGAGGAGAGGACAAATGCCAGCAATTCAGTACCTACAATAACAATTTCATGTGGCCTGTGCTGTAACTTGACAGTAAGGCAAACGACCGTGGAGCAGCTCACACTCAGTCTGTTAAAATCTCTTATTCTCCAAAACAGATTGCCCGTGTCTGCATTGCCTGTTGGGAATGGGTCTGCTGGGAGTGCTAACCCATCAACATCACTGGCAAATGTTTGGCATGGCGTGGTTGGCACAAGGCAAAGCTGGGTCAGGAACCCCTCTGGCCGGTCAGCAACGTTGGTGGCTCCTCTATGTCTCCAGGCACTATTCATTTAGCAGGGCCATAGCCAGGGAAGCTAGCTGGGAACTTTGTTATCACTATTGATCTTACACGAGTGGATATTTCAGCAATGCAAAATAGATGGGAAGGGGTAGAAATAGGTCACGTTTTCATCTGGGTTCAGTTTTGGCTCCTGCAGGGCTGTGTGGTGGTGTTTGCATTCTCTCGGATGGTTGAACTGGCATCAGGACTAACTGCTGTTTTCTGTAGATCTATTGGCAAGGGAGCTGAGCCCAGTTCTGTTCTGCAGCTGTTGTTGCTGAAGCTCATGGCATGTCTGCCATTTGTTTGCAAAACTTGAGATGGGGGGGGTTCTACGTTGGAGCTGTATTGTAATTAGCCCACTCAGCTGTCAAAGTTGGGCCCTAGCCTTTGTTTCTGTATAGCTGGCCAAGCAGGATTATGCTGTCAACTATTTCTGGAGGATTTTCTTTTGCAGGGTTGTAACTACCTAGTGGATTCTTTGTCATACAACAAAGATTTTTTTTCTTTAGCATGCATTCACTTTTAGACCGAAGCTCAGTCATTCATTAATGATGAGGCCTCTCATATATATAATTTAAAGGATATTCAATGTTTATTCTCTGACATAAAGTTTTACTCTGTTTTGGTAGTTTCAGTTCATTTTTTCCAAGTTTCATTTGAAGCTTCTAGGCAGTGGACTGTGAAAACTATCCTGTATGGATAATTGCATGGTAGAATCCTCGGCATACGGTGTCAGCACCTTGTCCTGAGTTGATAGGTGGGAGCTCAGAGCTGGAAGAGTGTCCAAGGAGGGCAGTTGGTCACAGGCATCTGTGCTGCAGAGTGTTCCTCTGAGCCTGCTGGCCCGTGTTACTCCCCGTGCTTGTTTGCATAGATTTTATCTGTAGCCTTCATCTTTGAATTGCTGTATGAATTTAATGAGAAGAGACTGTGTTTTTCTATCAGTTTTATTCTGAGTGCCAATCTCAGTCAAAAGCCTTTATTTAAGCTTATGCCTCAGAAAAATACCTTTGTAGCTTTTGTCTGCTACAGGCTTGTTAATGAGCATCTGCACTGTAATGTGGTTAGCACTTAGTTTCCTGGGGAAGAATCCCATTTGAATTCTTGGGATTATGTTATTGTTGGCCAGATATGGTAACGCTTCTTTCTTGAGGATGCTGCTGACTAGATGGCTCATAAAACACCTCTGTGGTACGTAGGGCCAAGTGCTTTTGGGGTTTTGAGCCTTTGGGGGGTAGGTGGTCCACCCGAACGTGCGTGCCCCTGAAGGCAGTCGAGTGGACACTGGGGCCCTCTCCCAGTGTCGCTTGGTGCAAAATTTGGGTAAAGGCACAAGAAAGGGAAGACAGGCAGGAGAGTTGAGGTGTGCCAGAGCCCCAGCAAGCACTCCAGAGCTGGGGGGAGGGATGTCTGTAAATGTTCAGGCACAGTGTGGGGAGGAGCTGGGAGGCAGGCGGGAGCAGCCGCTCGCTAATTGCCCATATTCGGGGTGTTCTGCCGTGCAGGCGCTCGCTCCTGTCTTGTTACTTGTTGGAGAGGAAAAGGGGTTGAAAAGGAAAAGCCATTTATTTTCCTGTGTGTGTTTTTTAATTGTCCCTCCTGAGACAGGCTCTTGCACAGTCGCGTGTTCGGTCTGTCGCTTGCAGTTTGTTTTCTGCTGGCTGAGGCTCTGCTCTCAGTGCACCAGGTACCAGGGGCTGAGGAGACAACACCCACCACGGAGAGCTCTTGGGGTGGATGGACTCTGCCAGGTAGGCTTAGGGTACCTGCAAGGTTATTGGTAGTCTCTGAACCGGGAGGAAGAGACTTCTTCCTCTGGTAACACTTTGAAGTGTGCCTCCCTTCCTGGTGGGTTCTCGTGGTTTGAAGCCTTGTCTCTCCCACGGATCAGCTCGTGGCTCTTCTGAGGTTTTCATTGCAAAGGTAGCACTGGGCACAAAACTGTCTTGGCAGTTTAGGAGCTGACCTTCTCTTGTCTCGTGAAGGAGAAGAATGATAAGCTGGAGCAGTCTGTTGCTGTTGACCTATCTCCACTTGGTGATGGAGGATGACTGGGTCTCCACTGTCCCCTTGGTTCCTGGGTTCTCCTGATGGTTGTGCTCTCAGTTTTAAACGTCCTGCCGGCGCTGTCGCCACTGTGGCTGCAGAGCACAGAGTGCTGAGATGGGCACGACCTCCCCTAAAGCGTCAGGATGACTTGTCCAGGCAGGTCTCCACTGATCCTCCCAGTGCTGCCTGCAGTGTGGAGATGCCCGTGCTTTGTTTAAATTGCCTGGCTCGCTCTTTGGCTGCGTCAGCAGGGAGGTGTTGGGAATGAAACCACCGCGCTCCTCCGCTGAGCTTCCCGGTGTCCAGCTTCCCCCAGCCCTGCAACGTGCTGACTGAGAGCTGGGCTGGCCTTGCCAGCAGTGCCCTGCTGCGAGCCTGTGGCAGCTGCCCAGCTCTGCTGGGGAAGGTGGCAGCTGTTTCCATTAGCAGCCCCGGCAAGGTCACGCACCAGCCGGAGCCGCAGGCAGCAGCGGTGGGGAAGTGGGAGCCTGTGAAAGAGGAGAACAGATGAAACTTCTTCCCTACTGCAGGAGGGGAAGCAATGGCTGAAAGTCAGGTGCCTCCAGGAGCTCCTGCTGGTGTGTTCTCTGCAGAGCCCTGCAAGGGTCGTTTCATTCCCTAGTCCTTGGGAGGAAGCTGGTCGAAGAGCTCAGAGGTTTAATAACTCAGACTGAGCATAGTAAAATATAGGAAGGGTGGGGTCTCACCATCTTTGGGCTCAATGTAGGATTACTGAGGAAAACCAGGCTGAAAGCAGTCTATTTTTATAACTATTCTCTAGTTTACCATGCTTGCACATATTTATTGTTCTCTGCACTATGCTTCTGCCATGTGAAACACCCTTTCCCCCCTTTTCTCCTCGACATGCCCTAACCCCTGTACGTAGCTCCAGTTCACTGCATCCTGGTGACTGCTACAATATTCATCACAAAGGGGCTGCAGTTTGAGGAGCAGGCACTGTACATGTGTCCTGGCATCTAACTACCAGCAGAATGTGTCTTTCTGTGCCTTGTATGGGCAGTGAATCCAAAAACCAGGTAACCATAACCAAAGTCAGTTTGGAGATATTTTTGATGAGGTCTTTTCACTCCGTTTTCCTTGAGGCAGAATGGACACAATTGTGGTGTCCCTCTTCACAGCGTGGCTGTGGAGCTGTTTGTGTTTCTAAATCATTTCAGGACAACAAGTTGTGTATGGCAGTACTGAAGTGTGGCTACCTTGGGCTGCTGGATCCTCAGACACTGTATAAACCAAGACCTTTATAGATATATGTGTGTATAAAGCATCTTTAATGAGGAAGGTGTTTGGTGGAGCAGATTATACACATGTTTCTCTGAGACAGATTCTTTGAAGTTGTCTTGTCAGTAATTGCCACAACAGGAGGGAATGTCTGAACTACATTTATAGGCCTGTTTTCAGGAGTTTGTCAAAACAGAGTTTCATCCCACTTGGAAGTGTTAAAACTTGCACAATTTTTTTTTTTTAACCCAAAAAGCAGATGGGAAAAAAAGATTAAATCCCTAAATTTTTTTATGAATGAAATATTTAGGCATATGGGAAGGTTTTCTTTTGACATCATAGAGATGTTTCATTTCAGAACTTCTGGAACATTGCATTTCTTCTCTATCATCTCAACTGTTAAATGACTCAAAATATTTCAGCTTTTAAAATGGAATACAAACTGGTCCTCATTCTTACCTGACTAAAATTAAACATGTGGGTGATTCCTGGTAACAGTGACAGTGAAATTGATTTAAATTTCCTGCAAATTATTTGTACTCTTACATGGCAGTGGTCTTTGGCTTGGTTTGGATTTTGTTGTGGGTTTGGTTTTGGTGTTTGCTTTTGGTGGTGGTGGTTTTTTTTTTAACCCAAAACACTTTGTTTGAGGAACTTTTGACAAAAATCTTCATAATGTGTTTGGAATGGAAAAAGTTAATAAAATATTCCATCTGAAAGACACTCACCCTTTCCAAAAGTGCTCCCTTGCCAGACTGTGTTGAGAACATCAGTTATTATGGTTTTTGGAATCAGAATAGGGAACTGGCTGGGAGGTATTTGTCCTGAATTTCAAATAGTTAGCATTTAGACTACAAAAACACAAACCACAAAGTACTAGGAAGATGGCAGAGAAACACACACTGAGTGTGATGTCAGGGATGAGAAGATAGCCAATTTTGGCTTTATCTCATTTTCCCTCCTGGAGGACCCACATGTACACACGTTTTCCCCCTTGGCCTCGCTGGAAGATCTCAGGGACATTCAGATGTGTGGTGTGTGCTCCCCTGGGCTAATCTGCACACTGCAAGCTATCAGAGCACTCCAGAAGCAGTGCAGTGCTCGGGCAGGGAGGATATTTCTCCTCTGCCCAACTGCAGTTAGGCAGCACCGTTGGAATTTGCAATGTAGAGTGTGTGCTGAAACCATTTGTGGGAAAAAAAAATATGCAAACAGTTTAACAAACATAATTGGGAAACAAAAATAAACAAACCCCAATTGAAAGCGATGGCCCTCTGGTCATGGGCAGAAGCTGAATTTGTTGGCTGTCTTATCTGGCATGAGTTAGTTGCTCAGCTGTACATACAGACTTGGTCCACCAGGATTTGGATTGGGAGCCAGGAACTCATTGCTGGGCCTTCAGCTGGTAATGACCTTCCATCATTAGAGGTTTCCCTAATGGAAATGGATAACTTTCAGTTTTTATGGAATACTTGTCTATTATTTAATAGAGAATTCAAGCATTCCTAGGAGAATATTTTCCCTTTTCAGTTCTGTATTTTTAGGAAGCCATTGTGTAGACCATTAAATTTCTTTTTTTCCTTTTTTTTATTAAATTTCCTATGAAATTTCTGTGGAGCCCTGCTGATGTTTTTCTCCAATGTGATCCACAGGGTTGTTTAGAAAGGGCTGGGTTGTAACCTGGCTTAAGAGAAGAAAAGGAATCTGTCTCAGAAGCCAGACAAGTCATTTTGGGTTCCTGGTAGGTCAGATTCAAAGCCGGTGCTGATGAGAAAAGCTCCTCCTGATCAGCAAAGTGATCTCCACGTGACTTGTTAGTGAAGCTGTGCCTGTTTCTAAGTGTGATGGATCTGCCCCAGTGAATGTTTCTGTGCTCTTCCTCCCATGCCACCCACCAGTATGGAACCTAACTCTTGTTTACCAATTCCCAATGCAACAGGGACAGTCAGACTTCAACCTCTTCCTACCCAAATGCCATAAGCAGTGGAGCAGGTATCCTGCATTTTGCAGCACCAGCCTCCAGGATGGGAAGAGAACACTGGTGTTCTGCAGAGTGCTTGGCAGAGTCTGGCCAAAGAGGGGAGCCAGAATGTCAGGAAAGTAAGAGAAACAGCAGCAGGCAGGCAACAGGATGCAATTAGGGATTTCTGGGTGCTTTCATGGGCCTGTCACTGGGTATCTTCCTGCCTTTCAGAACACATCCATTAATTAAAGCTAAATGCAGCTCACCTTCTCTCCTTTCTTGCCTGCTGTTTTTCCTTCATCTATTTTTTGGTTTTTTCCCCCTGAACCAAGTGTTGGAGTGGTACACCTACTGCAGTGTTCTTAGCTAGATGCAGATCTGTCTAGGGAACACAAAGCAGAAGCAGCAAGAAAGTCTCAGCTCATTTAGCTTCTTGCAGCCCACCTCTGTATACACTCATTGCCTCCTCCTTTTACTACTCAAAGAACTGTGTCAAAGGACAAGGGCTGCACTGGAGTAGCAGCTGGGAACAAGCCACCAATGTCCTTCTAATAAGCTGCTCTTCATGTTGATGCCACTCAAGAACTGGCTGGGCTCAGCACTTTGGGGAGCATCCTGTGGGGTTTTCTCTGGGACTAGCCATCGAGTACAAACTCTCTGGGAGCTGGGACCTTGCTGCAGTGTGATGGGCCAGAGAACAAGGAGCAGGATGGCCCCCAAAGTGTGACAGCCCAGAGACCAAGAGGCAGAAGGGATCTGTAGAACACAGACCTGGCTTTTAAGAAAACCTAGCTGAGTCTGTCTTTCCACTGAGCAGAACTCTGCTCCAGCTTGCCTGTCCCAGCAGGTGATGGACAGCACGTGGGAAATGCTTGCATCACTGAAGTGCTGAATATTTTAGACTCTTGATTACTGCAGGAGCAACACTTTCCTCTGGATTTTCAACGGTGATAAAATGTCATGTCTGTGTTCTGGGAACCCAGAGCACCAGTTAGAACCAGGGAAAGGCACCATTTGTTCCTGAGGTGCTTCTATGGACTCTAAAATATTTATAACCTGTCTCTGCTTGGACAGCTTTCCCAAAAATGTGCACTTTTGCAAAGGGTCGAACAAGAACTATTTTAAGAACCTCTCAAAAGCTGTAAAAGCATTTTTATGTAGGATGTGCTTCTGAAGGTATGTGGCTGCAAGCAGCATCCCTGGACATGTTTGTAGTGGCACTCTGCCTGTTCCCCTCACCCTCAAACCACAGCAGCCATGCTGAGCTCTCCAAACCTGTGCAGCCTCCCCTGGGTATGGGCTGCCCATGTACCCCCCTCTAAGCCTGCATTAGTCTGGCACTCTCACCCCGACCATCCCTTGGGTGAGCTATTAATCCCCTGCCATCCAGAAGACAGGTAAAAGCCAACACTCTTGTCACTGGTGACATCAGCAAGGTTGCTAATGCTGGGATTTGAGAAGTATTGATGAGGATGTTGCTCTAACATGAGCCACCCAATGTCCCTTTTTTGTTGCAGATGGAGAAAAAACTTTCTGACTTGCCAGCATAAAAAGAGTTGGTTTGGGGTTTTTATTTTTTTTTTTTCCGGGGGGAAAAATTATATAGAATTATGTCACATCAAGAAAAACACAATGATTAAAATAACTTGCTATGAATATTCATTCTGAGCTTGGCAGATGGATGAAGTGGGCTGAGCATTTGCAGAATATTGCTAACTGAGCTCTCTTCCAGAGAATAACATTTCAAAAGAATTTCCGATTAGGTCTGTTGGCCAAAACTAGAAAGGATTTTTCTCTTCCTTTTTTCTTTCTTTGGCATTCTGAGCTTCCACCTTCCTGATGAAATGAATTTCTCTGTAATCACAGTTTTGGATACTTCAGAAGAATCACACTGAGGCCTTCCAGATGGGTTCATTGCAGGGGGAAGAGAAATATTCATTATCATTATTATTGCTATTATCATTCTTAACTCTTACATTGCATTGTCACCATTGTCCTGATTGATCTCAAACTGGTATTACAAACAAGTTCCATTTCTTCTGGTCACTGAGGTATGGCCACCTCTGAGCATCAATCCAGTATCTGTTGAACAGCTTTGTGCTAAGGAAAGGGAGGAAAAATGCATTGTACACATTGTAAAGTTTAAGAGGTAGTTTACTAGGAAGAGTGAAATGACCCAGACTGGAACTGAGCTGCATTTGGGGGTACCCAGGGTGCTGTGAAGGATTGCACAGACACAGCAAGAAGCAATGGGTGGCAGAGTTGTACCTCCTTCGAATGTCACAGTGCCACCTAGTAGCAGTTTTGATTATTAGTCAACGCTGGTTTTGAAGGAATGTTGCTTTCTATTAAACCCTGATACTCATTCAAATTCTGTCTTCAAGAAACGAGGCTCAAAAAAAACCCCACAGCTCTTATCTGCCAGGAACGATGTTAAATGAAATGGCTCTTGCACTGATTTAGCTTCCTTTGGTCGTGATTTGAAACCAGAAAAGATAAAAATATCAGTTCTTCAAGACTGAAATGTTTGGGTTTTGTTCATTTGACTTGAAATCAAAAGCTACCCCACTTTTTCATACAGCTTGGAGCTCTAGCTTGCACCCTGCATGGTAATTTTTGGAGATTTCTTTTCTTTTTTGATCTGCATGCTGCAGTATACACGTACTCCTGAGCTGAGGAGGCCACGAGCTCCCTAGAGCAGGGTAGGACTCAGGTATTGCAGTATAACACCATTTTATCCAGCCATATGTGACCGTGGGAGGGCTCTCAAAAGTATTTTTTTTTCCAGAGTTTTTGATACAAGTAGGCAGCAGGTGTGAGACAAACAGGGAGGCATGTAGTGCTTTGGGTAGACAGAAGGTGCAGAGAAATCAGGACCACTCAGGAAAAGAGCAGAGAAGTGCATGTGTGTAAGGGAAGGTGGAACACAGCAAGTGGGGCTCTGCTTCAGAGTGATCTGTTACTGTCCCAGCAATAGGTCTTGTTTCAAATGGGTATGATCTCTCCTGAAAAGAGGAGGAATCCAATCACGATGATTGATAATCCCTTCAAAGGTTCCCCAGGAGGTATCAGACTTACAACAGGTAAAACCTGCTCTTTGCTGGGAGAGCAGGTAGGGGTAAAATGCCTGGTACTGCTCAGAGGGTCTCACAGCTCCCTTCAGGCTCAGCCCTTGAACCAGGATGTTTCACTGCTGTGGAGGGTAGAAACAGTTGTTTGAGGGCCATCCAAAGAAGCCCTCTGGCAGGCTGATGTGTGGAAGGCATTGCTCTGGTTTAATAAACTCAGGGCTGGTTGTACACCTCTCTGGCAAATGGATAGTGACACACGGTGACCGAGCTTTGCCAGCAGTGTTGCCCGGGGCTTTAATTGCTTTGCACATAAAGTTATTTATCTCCACATCAAGAGGGTTGAGACCACATTTAGGGAGTAATTACAAAGCTGCCAGAGGGTCTGGTGTTTGCCATGCCAGCCAGGCTGTGATTTATTGGTTCTGCTTGCACTTAGAAAGCGAGCTTTCCTTTCACCTCTTCCCTCCACCCTGTGCATCCGTATCCCCCAGTCCCCTCCTTTGCTCTCTGTCTGGAATATATTGGGCAGCTGTAAAGAATCAAATACTCTAAGTTTAGTTCTGGATACTGCTTCACTCCTGAGGGTTTTTTTATTACTTTTTTGTTTCTTTTTTATACAGAAATGGTTTTTTAGGCTTTTCAGCGAGATTTCGTGGTGATATTTGGGGAAACTTTGTGTTGAACGGGCTCTTGATTCATCTGTACATTTTATAGCAACAAATCTTCCTGCAGAGGGTTTTGCAGAGCCTCTGCCTTACCCCTGGGGTCCAGGGGGGGTTTGTTGGTTGTTTCCTTGTGAGCTGTGAGGACAGACAATACATTTATTTGACCTGAAGTCTTAACTTTCATGGTTTGTGGTCACTGCACTGGGATCTCTAGATCCAAATCCCAGTGTCTTTCACTCTTGGCCTGCAGCCCTTCCTTTGCTAATCTAATCCTTCACTTGTTTGCTGCTTTTTTAATTCTTTTTTTTAATCTGGTTTTCCATCACACCAGTTTTCAAGTATCTTTCTGCATAACCTGAATCTTGGTGTCATCACTGATGTTTTGATTGCTGGACCTAACATGTTCTGTAGTGACCCAATGCAATTTTGGGGGCTCTAGCATGTTCTTTTGGAGCAGAAACCTTGCCTAGAACTGGGTGGTTTTGTCTTTGTTTCAACACTGCAACAAGTTGAAACAAATTGTTCAAATTGAACAATTCCAAGTTGAAAACCAGCTTGTTTTGGGCCACTTTTCCCATTTGCAAGATCACTTTCAACTGAGTTCCTGTTCTCCTGGGTGAGAGCAAGAATAACTTCTCCCAGGCATATATGTGCAGGGAACCCCTGAGTACCAGCAGCGTGACCTCTGACCTTGCTGGTCCCCCAAACATCTTACCCTAGCAAAGCCATTGTCATATATAACGAGGAGGAAATGCTCCAAAAGTGAACCAAGACAATTTTGTATTTTCCATGTGTTTCTCTGGCTTGGCCTCACTGAGACTGGGTTTCTTTTTACTGATGTAGATCAAGTAATTTCTTCAGCCTGTTCATTTAAATGTTCTGTTTTAGGTGTCTCCTCACGTCACTTCCTAGATTCATGTTTACCTTTCCTATCCAGAAATACCTTTCTTAGTCAGAAATACCTTTCTGACTCTGGGATTGTTTGTTTTCCCCTTGTCATTATATATATTAAGGATTTAATTCTTCTCACTTCTGACGTTACTTCTTTTTCAACCAACTTCCTCATCAGTTTTACAATCCACTTGCAAAACAAAAATAAACTTAGCACTTCACTTCTGTGTTGTTTTAGTTTATTTTGGGGTGTGTGTATGGAATCCCTGAAGGACAGTGAACCTCTTTGTGGAGTGCTCATTTTTTTCGGTCCATCAACAACAGTTGCTTTGCAAATAGACTTTTTTTTTCTTTCATGTCAGATTGCACTGAAAATAGTCCCTGTCCCTGTGAGCTCTGTAGTCAGCTGTGCCAAGTGATAATTTATTTAACACATCAAGAAATTATTTTTCTGAACTGTCACCCAACATGACACCTGACTCATTTTTGTGAGCAGATAACCAAAGCCATCCATTTTTTTTGGCTTTATTAGACTGATTACTGCTTTGATGTTCATCAACACTATGCAGTTAGTATTTTTCTGGCTTCTTGATCAGGAGGATAATGATGTAACCCTGCTACTGGTATACCAACTGTCTTATATTTGGAGGTTTTGGAGCTTACTTTATAACATCTCAAAGCGTTGCCTCACTGCATTCTGTGGGAGTGCAGGACCCTCACCTCCAAAGTCTATTATGTCCTTCATGTACAGCTTGAAACCAAAGGTTATCTTCTTCCATCCATCTTTGTCATTCTTTTAGTCCTTATTATAGCAAAGTTTGCTTCATTTCCCAGTATTCTCGTTTACCCATTTTTGCTCAGCAGCTTCCACAGTGATGTGTACACACATGATCATTTTTAGTCTTGGCCCGGAGCCCAATTTTATCAAAATTCTGTGTTGGAAGCCCTGTTATTTTTTTTAGAACTTATTTCTGCAATTGTAACATTTCTCAGCTTTGCTTTAGCTGAAGTTTCTGTTCTGTCCCCTGCTCCCAGATAACAGTTCTCTCTCTGTTAGTGTCTTTGACGTGAGTGCTCCTTAGCACCTGCCTTCTTTCCTGAGCTCTGAATTGAAGAAAATCCCCTCCAAACCATGTTAATTTTCAGAAGCACAGCTGGGGTCTGCTGTGGTTGAGATGGAACCCACCATGAGCCCACTCTGTCTGCAAGCAGAGCGTGTTTTCCCCAAATCCCTGCATTCCTAATCGTGCTTATACCCTTCCTCTCTATTTGAACTTTTCCTCCCTAGAGAGTCCCTGTAATCCCAGATGTCTGTGCAAGGCAACAGGGGACCTGTGAAGTGTTTCAAAGAAACATGTGGTGGAGACTGAAGTGTATTTGCAGTGTACTTTTCTAGGTTCTCTCTCTCTTACACAACTCTCTGTCATTGTTACAGCTATCTGTTAGGACCAAGGAGCTCTCATCTGTGCTCCTTATATTGATCTAGGTGCTTGCAGAGTGCTGTGACTTCTGCTCCTTCTGAGAAAGGTACTTGTAGGTTCCCTTAGTCCTGTCACCTGGAGCTGGGTCAGATTCTCCTAGCACTGCAGCTTCCCTGCATCTTCCAGCTGGAAAGTTTCTGGAGTAGTGGTGGCCTTCAGAAGGAGAGAGAAACAGAATGGGAACAGTGATTCTCTAACTGAAAGTGTCCATTTAATGGCTTTTCTTCCTCTGCTTCAGCCTGATCCCGTGATGCTTTGAGGCTGGGTCTCTAGAAGGGTGGGAGGTGGGTCTGGTGGGCTACACCCCTCCCTCTCCTCCAGTCCATAGCTCATCCTTGGGGTGCCCATTTGCTTTTAAAGGCTGTGAGGTACTCAAAGTCATGGAAGTAGCCAGAAATTTGGAGATCACTTTGAGAAACTGGTCATCTAACTTGTTCCTGTTGGTTTTGTGGGTGTGTTGAGTTTTTCTGGGGGGCCCCACCACCAGTGCTTGGACACCTGCACCCCATTCAAGTGTAATAATAGCAGTAATAATTTCTTTTTCAGCAGCTGTCAAATGAAACCATTGCCTCCCATGTTTTGGGTCCTTAAAGGGCAAGGCCATCCCTTCTGTAAGGACTTTCTGCCCATGCAGGTCCACAGCTTAGCCCCCTGCTCCAGCTGCAGACCATGCTGCCATATTTCTGCTTGATCTTTAGAAGAGAAGCTGAATTACCTTGTTGAGGATGGAGGCTTTATTTTAGGGGGAGCAGCAGAGCAGCCTCTTCAGTTCCACCTCTAACTCCTCCTCGGCCCAGACATTATTTTCACTCTTTCAGGGGTGGTGCCCAGTTGGCCATATCCTGCGAGGCACCCCCAGTCCTGCCCCAGTCCTGCTGCTGCAGGAACTGAAACAGGTTAGGGTGGGGGTGGCTCTAGGGAGGCAGCTGTGATGTGGATGCCTTGGCAAACAGGCACTTTGCACCTAGGTAAAAATGGACTGCAGATGTGTCAAGGTCAGGAAAGCTGCTCTGCTGGAAAATGAGAGGTTGTGTCTGTGCCATTGTTTGTAGATGCCATTGATATTAAGCTGATGTCTCTCAGTGAACCCTGATTTACAATCCTGGGTGCTAATAGAAATTAAGGGGGTGAAAAAAAAGGCAAGGCAGTGATTGTAATGATGAATATGAACCAAAATGCAGGGGAAAAACATCTGTATTTTGAGGGGTTGGAAACAAGGATTCAGAGCTCCATATTAGCATTAAATTATTTCCATGCTCTCATTTTCCTTTGTGTTTCTCAGGCCTTGTGAGCATAAGATTGGCCAGTGTGGCCTTAGGCTGACTTGGCACCAGTAGACTTGTCATAAGCACCAACCACCCAACTTTAATCTGGTTTACAGGGAAACTCAACAGTACTGTGCAGGGGTGGGATGGGAGAGGTCAATTGCTCCAGACACCCTGCAGTGCCCTTGGAAACATCACGTTCTTCCTCTGGATTTCTAGTTCCTCTGCCATAAGGGAACAGTCATTCTCACCAGCCTTTGAGCTCCAGTCTGGAAATCTTTGAAACCAAAGCATTCTATAAATGCAAAGCACGATTTTTACTGTTCATCAGCTTATGACTGAACCTCTCCCTTCACATAGGTACCCAAGTCTCATTTTTCTCTGATCTTTGCCCCCTTGACTTCTTCTGCTCTTTCTCTTTTGGCTCCTACTGCTTTGTCTGACCATGAGATGTATTATTCAAATGCCCTCACACTCCTCTTATTGCTAATTATATATTAAAGAGGCTCTGACTTCATTTCTGCTCACTACAGAATCTTAGTCCAGCCATGACACTGACAGAGAGGGCTGCTGGAGCTCAGAGAAAACTTGTGCAAATGGCACTTCTCTTTTCGGACTGTCAGTCTTAATGGAATATTTGATAAGCCAGTAATAACCCTCGTGCTCCTTATGTGCAAAGTTGGGGGAGAGTGAGAGGCTTGGACCAGCTTCTGTTTATTAATATATGTTTGCAAAAAGGGAATTTTCTAGAGAATGTTTTCCTGCAAACGATGACACTTTCCAGCAGGTTGGTCAAGGTTAATCCTGTTAGGCAAGCTGTATGAAAGATCCCTCATTGCTGGTTTGTGCAAATGTTGTGGGGTGACAGAGAAATGAGGTTAGAGGAGTCCTGAAAGCTCATCCACTTCATCTTCTGCCTCATCATGCAGAAGGGCCTGGGCTGTTCCTCTGCCAGTGTGTGCGTGTTGCTTAGGATGCGTCCCTAGATGGCCACAGTTTGAACCATGCAGGGTGATTTTGGTTGAAATATGCACTACTGCTTCGTAAATTCACAGACTCAGAGGTCTGAAGTCCTGAAGAGGCTGTTGTGTCCTCCAGACCCACCACCAATAGCTTCAGAGATTAGGGAATTCGCTACTTCTGAGCCCAGGACATTGGCTTAGGTTGGTTATTATGGCTAGCTGCATGTGTAAGTTACTGGGAAAGCTCAGGAGATGGCATCTTAATTGCATTTTACCTGATGATTTTTCATCTTTCAGTATGGAGGGCTCATGCTGTTCGTCCCTCTGCCAAAGTGTGAATTTAAGAACCCAGCTTTGGGCACCATTCTGTGTCATATTGGATGCTCGTTGGTTTTGTGCCTGAACCTCACCAGCTGTTGAGATCCTGTAGTGATGAATGTGGTGTAAGGAACTAAAGAAGACACAAAAATTACTGAATCCAGTGACATCCTGAACCACGGATGACTCTTTGGTCTGTCACCTGCTTCAGGAGAATCTGCCCTAACCCATGAATTACTCTGTGTCTGACATGCCAGGGAATCAGGATATCACAAGTAAATGCCTGTGATACCACAAAATGCCAGAGGCTATAGCAGCAAATTCTCTTAATAAATGCCTTCTCTTTCTAAGGTGTAGCTAAGTTGTGTCTTCCTTCCTTTCTCTAAGCTTTATTTCCATCCCTAGCTGCCCTGTCACAGATTATGTGATGGCCAGAAGAGCTTTTAATGACTGGACTGCCAGGGCAGTTAGACTGTGGATGTTAAAATTTGAGCCTATATACTCTGCTGAATACAGAGGACACCAGCACCTCCAGCTCTCTCAGAGCAGGTCAAGACTGTTTATGTGAAGCATTTTTCATTAGGACCAATTGGATTATTTTTTTTTTATTTAAACTCTCAATATTTTCTATTTATTTTATTTCGTCACTTCAATTTTCTTATCATAAGTATGAACTTATAAATTCTCAGTAAGCAAATAATCCATATACATCTGATAGAAAGCAGTAGATTAAATGAAATATTAATATGACAGAAAAATCAAAATCATGTACGTAACCAAAATGCCCTGAGATTACCACAATGAAACACTTGAATGTTTAGCCATCAAACATTTCATTGAAGTTGACAATTTCCATAGAGAGGTCTGATTTCGATTAAAAAATGGAAGCAAAACTGTTTGGGGAGTTTTTTCCTTTGTCTCTGGAAGTTTTGATGATTGATCTGCTAAATTTCATCATGACCTTTCTCCATAAGGAGGGTCAGATGCTCGCTGACCTGGAAGACAGTGTCTTCTTTAGGCATACAAAAATCTAGGGACTCCTGTCTCTTAATAAAGCTTCTGCTGCTGGCTGCCTTGCTCACATCTTGCCCAGTTTGTTCTGAGGCCTTTCTGTCACTAGAAGAGGAATAGTCATTATGGCTTTTTACTCCTCTTTCACCAAAAGGGTAGTGAATAGATTTTTGCTTGTGTGTGCCCTGTACTACTGAGATGCAAAGGGCTCTATTGCTGATGTATTAATGAGTAGTAAGCCTCAAAACAAGCTGCTTAGTCCTGTTTCTTGTATCAGAAAGTGAAAGGCAAGGGAAAGGCTTTTTAAAACAGTTCTTTTGTCTGTGTATTGTTTTTTTCTTAATATGAAGATAATGACTTCTGTTTGGTCTTCCTCCTACTCCTCCATCCCTCGAGTCTGAATAGAGGTCTTGAGTCTACTAGCATGTTTTCAGTGGCTGGAAACTCTTGTCACATTTATGGGAAGAGGATAAACATTGGATATAGAGCTGAAGAGAAACTAGACCTCACTGTGTGCCGCTGAATTTGTTTAAAATGGCCACTCCTAGGGCAGCACACCGTGCACCCCTGCCATCAGTGTGATGTTCAGAGCATCACACAGCTGTACGAGCTGCCTGCAGGGCTGTGTGGGGCAGTGTTGGTAGAGCAGGTCCTCGAGGAGTGATCAATCAGATGCATGATGTTTTTAGACTCTTCTCATTTTATGAATACTAAACTAAACATTAGAGAGGCTGTTGGTCATTCTGTGTCATTGGTGGTGTGAAGAGATGTAAAATGGATGGAGAACTCATGTGCAGTTGCTGTGGTGCTGGTAGGAAAACACTCGAGATGTACAACTGAAAATCCTCTCCCTTCCTTCCTGCTTGCAAGAGAAAAAGATGTATTTGTATACAGTGGCAGATGGCATGTCTTAAATAAAGAGCATTGTGGGCTGTATTTGTTTGAGTGTTCTTCACTTGGTTTATTTATTGTTGCTTGTTGAATTTGCAGCTTACCTGGCCAGCTGGGTCTGTAAGCCTAGGACTTGTAAACCTAGGACTGTTTGCCACAGGCTGGCAGCCTTCTTAGCTGCTCCATCTGCAGGAGCTGGTTTCTTCACCTCAGACCTGAAGGCATTTTAGTATTAAATGAAATGCTTTCCCTGCAGTAAAATTCTTTGCAGCCCTTCGGGGTGAAGTATGTCTCAGAAATGAATAATTATAAGAAGAGTAGTATATAGAGGTGATATCATTTCTGTGTTTAGCACATTTTTGCCTGGGGAAAGTCCATACAAAGGTCATCTGGGACTGGAAGTGGAAAAGTGCAAATGGTGATTGGGCCATACTGGTTTCTTTGGTACCAGTGTAAAACTCAGCTGCCTGTGGACTTCAAGTTTCTTTGTGTTGAAATCATCCCACTCTTTTACATGAAGTTCCACTGGATTTATGCTGGTGAGAGCAGATTTTGGCCCCTCGGATGAAGCCCAAGACAATTACATCTCCATTAAGGAATTAATTCCGAATTAATGCAGTTATTGTGCAGCAATTAAATCCCAAACTGCTTTTAGAAAAAAAACTGAATTATTGAGGTTTGCCATTTAAGCTGTAGCTTTTGCAGACGTAATGAACTGGCCTTTTATATTACACGATAAACCTCATGTTCTTAATAATCACTTGGAATTGACTTCATGTAAATAACCAGTACAGCTGCAGCAGCCATCTCCTGAGACAGTGCTGCTATCTTGCCAGGATTTTTCTGGTCCTTGCATTCTTTTCTGCTGTGGAGTTACTACAAAACCAACCTGCGTGGTCTCCTAGCAGCTCAATTAATACCTCACATAAGTTCTAAAGTGCTCTTTATAGATATAACAGATTGCTTATTGTAGGCTAAAAATGTTGCAGTTGAAATTGAGTGTTGCCGTTATTATTGTTGATGGAGTTTTTCCAACTCTGCCAGAAGAGATGTATAAATTACGTGGTGGTTAAAGCTCAATAAATATGGTTTAGCAGTAGAGCCATTTGTATTTAATCTTCCGTAGCAGGGCTGGTCCAGTAATCCAGTGAGTGATGGTGCAAAGGGGTGTTCATGTGTGAGTACTGTGCATCTCTAAAGGTGGCTAAGGGACTCCCAGCCCCCTGGCTCTTGGCCATCTAATTCCCTTAGCTGCTTTTAACTTCCAAATCATCTTAGAAAGAAGTTCTGGTTTTCAGCGTGGTTTTCTCTGGCTGAACCTGAGGTAGGTTTGTTTTTCCAGGAAGGATACTAATTTCTGTTATTGGTTCCCAAAGAGTAAGGGACAAGGATGGTGTATCCCTTGGCTATGCAGGTGGAGGGCTGCAGGATCTTCTCCTGTCCTGCTGTAGGATCTTGTTTTTCCTGTGGATCATGTTAATCATGTGGATTACAGAGTTTAAGATCCGAATGTCAGATGGTAAAATCAATGGAAGCAGCTGGAAGTTCAGCTCTTTTCAACTGCAAGCCATTAATTTATTAGCTTCAGTATGAACTCGAAAATGTCTTTGACAGTGTTATTTTTTGGAAAATTTCAGCCTTGTGACTCATATTCAGATATATGAAAATTAATAGAATGGCTTTCCTATGTGAGAAGGAAACTACATTTTGTAGAAAATCTTTTGCTTTCCTCTGGCAGGTAGTAGCAATGGACGTGCTAGGAAAAAACAGCATCACCTCTTCAGAGTTCCATCTTTCTTGTTTTGTGTTCAGGGACACACATGCCAGCAGACACATGCCTACCTTACGTCACTGGGGGTCTGCAGAGCAGGATTCCTCATCCATTTTCTGTGTCCTGTTCTGTTTGCTGAGTCCAGCTGACTCTTGGCTTAGCTCCAAAGGGTTAAACATAAGAAAACTAATCTCCCCTTCAAATCTCTCTGCAACCAGTGGTTTCTTACTCAATCAAAGGGCTTGCCTGTGCTCAAGTGCTTTCTGGAGTTCCACAGGTGCAGCTCTCTGGGCACCCATTTATCTACAGGGTGACTATAATTACTCTTTCCTTTCCAGATCAACTAACTGCAGCTTGTAGCCCCTTCATCCACCTCCTTCTCAATCAGCTTCTCCTTCTCTCTTTTCTTATTGGGGTGAAAATTCCCTGAGATGCTGTTCAGCAGAAATGGAACAAGAAGCAAATTGTTTCTGGAGAGTGCTATTTACCTTTTTTATTTTCTGCTTTGTTAGCAACGCAGAGGTTTCATTAGCTGGGAACAAAATGAATTCCAGGGACAGCGAATAATATGCACACAAATTATATTAAAAAAAAAAAATACAACCAACAAACAACAAAACACTAACAACCTTCAAACACAAAAATAACTAAACCTCCGGAAAGAATACAGCTGAAGTATCTACTAATAAGGGAGCAAACTGCTTTCTGGATAGTGATGCAAGGTGGAATTAGCCTGTTAAAACCTTGGGAACTGGCAGAGCTGTAACCAAAACCACAGGGTCGCTGTGTCTTACCCCATGTTCTGTTGTTAATCCTTCAGAGACCTGAGTGCAGCTGGAAAGCGTGTCAAAAGGGTCATTACCTTTATTTCCTTCAGGGTGTTTGTAGCCATTTACTCTGGCAGTTGCTATGAACTTCTGTGCAGTGGGCAGCTCAGCTCCAAAGGGTGTTAGATGGAGGCACTGCATGGCAAGTGCTTCATCAAAAATGTGGGGTGAGCACCAGACTAGGCTAGCACGGAGTGCTACAGCACAGAAGGGCGTGGTGTTGGTAGAGTTTGGTCAGATGGAGGTCCTAGAAATACCAGGTGATACTCCAGTTGTGATTTTGTTGCTTTACCAAAGCATTTATGGGCTTTCTTGCACTAAACCCACCTACTTCTGCTCTTTCTTCCTCTCTGTTCCAACCTCAGTGATGCAGCTGCAGGACAGGCATTGAGTGCATCTGCCCTGAGGCAGGTGGTAGAACTGCACTGCTTGTGGCGTGGGGGGCGAGAGGAGAAGCCTGTCAGGCAGTTATCTGAAACACAGCACCACAGAAACCAGCTGGCTCCTTTTGTCCACCATGGACAATATCCAGCAGTCTGCTGCTGGGGAAACCCTCCTCCTCGCGTGAGGTTCTAGCACAAAAGCTTTGAATCCATACTTGGGATGAAAAACAGGGGAAAAAAGGAAAACAGCCACTTCAGCCACCTTCAAGCCTGAGGGAATGGAGCTTGTTAGAGCAGATAACTGGGATACTTTTATGAAATGGATCAAGCCCCCTCACCTCAGGGGAGGAAGTGTGGGGTGTTGATAAGATTGTACCACACGGACGACATTTGGTAATTAGCACTATCTCTAATGTAATCACTCACTAAGAGGTTTAGCTGGGATGTGACTTACCCAGGAGAGGCACTAGAGGAAAGGAGAAGAAAGGACAGGTGAGAAGAGCAAGGTGTAAGTAGTCTTTGCCCTTCTTTCACACTCTCTATCTGTGGATCTCAAAGACTCTACCCCGCTTTTGACACCAGCATAGCAGCCCTGGGACATATATAGTGTTAGTCTCTTTTTGCATGGGAAGCAGGAAGGTGCAGCAGTGGTGGCTGTGTCTGGGCTGCCTGATGTGTGAGAAACTATGCTGGGAATAGAACATGGACACTGAGAACAAGCACTCCTCAGTGTTTGGTGGTACTGAGATACGCCCAAACCTGGGAGGAGTACGAATGAGACAACTTGTGCTTATACTTGAGAGCAAATTTTGCCTTAAGATGTTTGCTCTGAATTCACTGGAAGCAGCACATCAGTCTCATTAGAAACAATAGCATATTAATTAGTCTTTTCTCCCAGAGTCTGTCCTGCATGTGGCCATATGCCAGCCAAGAAGATCCACTGAGATAGCTTAGCAATCTGTTGATCAACGGTGCTAGTTGTCTCCAAATAAACACCCATCGTGAGACTGGACACTGCCACTACCCTGTGGGCTTTGTGGCAGAGGTGTCACCTGTAATAGTGGCCAGTGGTGACACCCTGGTGGATTTGGTCTCTGAATTTGCAGAGGCTTTTGAACCCTGACTTTGTGCAAAAGGCTCTGGCGCTGAATTTGGAGGAGGCAGGACCAGACTCTTCAGCAAGCTTCTCGTTTGTAGATTTCCTCTCATGCCACAAATTCCCACTGACAGGTGTTATTTTATTTTTCAGACTTTGAAACTGAAGTGTGTTCTTCAGCCCAGGGGGAGGCCTTTGTGCTGCAATCCCCATTCTCAGCTGCCTGTGGTGTTCTCTCATCCAGCACCCCCAGCAGTGTTTCTGTGCACACCGCTGGGCTCCCGCAGGCAGGCAGCCCGGGTAGCTGAGTTCTTCTCCAGCCCTGTCCCTGGGCATCGCCCTCCTCTCCAGACAAATAAATGCCTGGAGGCGAGCAGACGTCCCTGTTGTAGTCTGGTCTGCGTGGGAGGATGTCAGGGCTGGTGTGACCTGCCTTTCCATCAGGATTGGGAGTCAACTGCAGGGATTCATGAGCCATTGGAGCACCGCGCTTCGATGGCAGCCGAGAGATACAGCCAGGATCAAACCAGCCCCAAGCACTGCCTCTTCCTCAGCACCACCTCACCCCCAAGCACTGCCTCTTCCTCAGCACCACCTCACCCCCAAGCACTGCCTTCATGCACTAAAGGGAGGGGAGAGAAAAGGAACTCAAGTGGAAGGAGAGGAAAAGGAGAGCTAAAGAGAAAATGTCTGTTGGTGGTGAGTGACCGCATTGGTGGCACTTCTACTGTAGGCTTTCTGGAAGAGGAGAGCAGGGCTTGGATCTGGTGGGCTCCTTGCAGGTTAAAGGAGACAGTGTGGGATGCACGTCTGAAGCATTCCCTGTTCCTGTGGGATGGTTCACTAGCAAAGCTGGACCTGGGGGACTATTCACAAGGGATTGTAGTGACAGGACGAGGGGTGATGGCTTTAAGCTAGAAAAGGGCAGATTTAGGTTAGAAGTTAAGAAAAAGTTCTTCAGTATAGATCCCTGGAATAGGTTGACCAGAGAGGTGGTGGAGGCCCCATCCCTGGGGACATTCAAGATCAGGCTGGATGAAGCTCTGAGTAGCTTGGTCTAGTTGGAGATGTCCCTGCTTATTGTGGGGGGTTGGACTAGATGAGCTTTGGAGGTCCCTTCCAGCCCAGACATTCTAGGATTCTATGATCTACACTGCTTGAGCAGCTAATGAACTTTGTTGATGCCTCCATCTTTATTACTAAAGTGTTTAAAAATCTGAACAATTATCAAAATTACTTCATTGCTTTCCTCTAAGTTCAGTCTTTGGAACCCTGAAGGAAGCATCGTGACTTTACTCTCTTTCCCAGAACAGTTTAGGACTCAAATAGAAGCCCTTTTAACTTCTGAAAAAAAAATTAATGTTTTTTTTTTGTCCTCGATTCACAACTGCCTCCTGCAGCTGTTTGTTCACTGTCATCCCAGCATCACTGATCTTTGGAGCAAGCTCTATCTGTCATGGTTCATTTATGCCATACGATCACCCTGTGCCACAGAGAGTCACTATTAGAGATTAAATCCAGATCCCTCATCTTTTGGACTGTTCCAAATTGCCACTGCAGTGTTTTCAGTGACAATACAAATACTGCACATTGGAAGTATTAAATAGGTGACAATTGAAAGCTCAGCTTGCTCTTATGCTGTCCTGGTCCTGTAGCAAACAGCCATCATCATCAGAATGTAGGTGAAGTGCTTCTGACTTGGCAGCAGACACAAGAAGGTCTCTTACCTAGGCAGCTGAGGTGTCCTGCCCCTTGGTCTGCTCTGTGGTAAGACCTGGTGCTGGGAGAAGCACACTGAAACACTGACTTCAAGGACTTTGGGCACGTCCCCTAATGGGAAAACAAAGACAAGAAGGACTTTCAGGAGCTGTCCCCAAGCGAAGGATTGATTGAGGCTCAGCTGCAGGTATAAAAATGGTTGTGTCACAGTGATTTGTGCAGAGTTAGAGTGAATGATGGTGCTACGCTGTGCTTCCCTCTAAAATGGAGGGGGAGCTGTGGAAAAGTGAATGTTGTCCTCCTCTGGTTTTGCTCTACATTCTCCTGTCTAACCATGTAACCCTACGATGTTCTGCACTGCTTCTTCTTCCCCCATTGATATGTGGTAGTCTTTGTTTTGCTCATTTCATTTTAGGAAAGAGAAAATGGGGATAAGGGCAAGAAAAAGGGGAAAACTGTCCTGACTTTAATCTGGAAAAGGCAAAAGGTGCAATCATCCAGACAGGCTGAAGCCTGAGTTTCCATTATCTGAGGGAATAGCCTGTACACTGATCTTCAGGGCTGCCTTCTTGGCCATCTCCTGACAAAGTGTGTGCCACAGTAGTATTTTGGATTTGCTTAGTTAGTCTCCTGCGTGGAACTGCCTCTGCTGAACTTGGGCTGAACTGCATCCATCATCAGTGTTCAGTGTTCATTCCAACTGCTCTGGAAATTAGAAGAGAGAGAAGGCTAGTTTGAAGTAAGGTTGTCTTCAATAAGAATTTAATTTAGATATTGCAGTTACACCATGTTGGCCAAAGCACAGGCTGTTATGAGGAAGAAAAGAATTGCTCAGTTTTCCTATTCTGTAACCTCTGGATAAACCCAAACTGTTCAATAGCTCTGTTTCCACTCTGCTTCTAAGGGTAAAATAGGCCAGTACATCCACTGAGGATTGTCCCTGCCTATGGCAGGGGGGTTGGAGCTAGATGATTTTTCAGGTCCCTTCCAACCCTGAGATTCTCTGATTCTAGGGTTCTGTTGGGTGCTGTATCCACGATGGAGTGTCTGCCCAGACAGTAAGCACAAAACAGGTTTCATGTGATGTCTCATGCTGTCTGCTGGGCAGGGTCCTCTGCCTTGCTCTTTGTTTGTGCTGTCAGAAAGAGCTCCAGCAGCTGGCTGAGGAGTTGTCTTCCCTCAGGGAACCTTCAGGTAGCATAAAGTCATCCACACAAAGCTGCTTCCACAGGGGGAGAGGAAGAGACAGAAGGGAATGTGGCAGCTCTGCCCTGTGCTCTTTGAAATCAGACCTCTGTCTTGCCATCTTCTAGTAAGAAATCCAGGGGAACACGTGAAAACCTCACCCCCTGAAGTAAGGTGGGGCAGTGCATAGTCCTGTGGGCAATGGCAGGTGCTGCAAGCTGGGCATTATGTTGGTTAAAACATCAACACCTTAGTGACTTCTCTGCTAGTTCCTGAGCAGTGGTGTTCTAAGGACCAAAAAAAATTAAAAAGAAAAAAATTCCATGTGAGGAAACGGCTGCTCTGAAGATTAGTTATAAGGTGTGGATCTCATTGTCTTGGCTTCCAGAGTATTTTCTTTTTTTTAATTTAATTGTTAGTTCGATAATTTTCACTTATTTTGAAGTTTAGTTGAGCAAGTAAAATTAATTTTGCTAAAACTTAGTCCACATTGCAACCATTTGGACATTTCTTAAAGCCCTTCAGCTTCTCGTGCTGATTTACCACCATCACTTGGTGTACAGTGCAGTGGCCAGGGATTGAACTAAGACACAGAAACAATTCCTTCAAATCCAAGATGAAGGAGGGTTTTCAGAGGTAATACCTGGCAGGAGGTCTGTACTGTGACTGTTAGCTGGGTGTCTTTAAGAAGGAATTCAATCCTTGAGACAAGGGATCCAAAATCCTACCTACACTGCAATCCCTTTTCAAAATTTAGACAGCCTTCACTTACAGAAGTAAAAATTCCTCTTCTCTGTCTCACACTTTCCTTTTCTCTAGGAAAGACTATAAATGAATGGGCAAATGAAATGCATGTTTACAGATGCTGCAGGATTAAAATGTTTTAATTTAAGCAAATTAAACAAACTTTAGCTACCACTTTTCTTTCCTGCTGGCTTACCAATTAACTCACCTTTCCTATCTATCTCTAGTTGTCCCTTTCCCTTTCTAGAACTCTCAACTCTTTTTCCCTAGAGGAAAATTGCAGTGGGCATGGAGGGAGCATGCATATTGCAGCAGCTCTAGGTAGAAACTGCTTCCACTGAGTAAAACATTTCCAATTCCCTGCTATTTGAAATCAAAGCTTCTAGCTGAATAGGTGGGTCCCCTCATGACACATGGGTACAGGTAATAGCCCCATATTCCTGTGCTGCTAGACTGGAATAAAGACCCTGGGACCAGAGAGAGAGCTGATTTCAGTGTAGTAGGCAGTGCATAGCCATTGTTTTCAATGAGATAGTGCCCAAGCATTTGTTTAATTCATTGGAAAGCCTAGATGAACACAGGCAAAGCTTGCTCCTCTTGCTATCCAAACAGAGGAGTAGTGATGGTCCTGGAGGATTAAAAAGAACAGCATCCAAGGTGAGGGGCAGTTGCTTTGCTTTGGGATCAAAACTGCATGGAAAGCTATTCTCTAATATTACCTGCTCTTTGTCTGTTGTGAAGTAGAGGTCCAAGGCCATGCTGACGTGTTGGGAAAAAAGGCATTTTTGGGGAGATGTTCAGAAGAAAAATGAGTCAGTGTTGACTTTTGATTCACTAGTGAGCTGCTGGTCTTTGGAAGTGCAGTGATCTCCCTGCCCAGCCACCGGAGCACTTGGCAAAGGAAATGAGTTGTGCATCTGGATTCTTAGCTCAGTTTTTTCCCCAAATGATCTGGCTTGTTGCTGGTTCCTCCCTTTGTGCTCTTTTTCAGTGGCCTGTACTGCAAATGATTTGTGCTCAGATGGCTTTGTTGAAGTAAATGCTGTGATTTGATTCATTAAATGTCATCATTTGGTTCACCTTGTCCTCTTGAGAGAGACTTCCCTCCTCAGGGGTGTACTGAAAAGGAGCTTGGTTAATACACTTGGCTGTATTTTGCTTGGACCTCTTTCATTCTCCCTCCTCTCTTCTTTGGTATCCAGATAAAAGTTCCTTCTAGGGAACTCCCTCTACCACAACAACCTTTCTGTGTTCTGCCTCATTCACCACCCACCCCCACAGCCCGTGGGAATCAGCCCGTCGCTGCCTTGAGCTCAGTAACACCCTCACCTTTATTGTCCAGAGGCCTTCCAGATCAAATCAACACCCAGGAAAGAGTTTCTGTCTTGGCAAAGGGATCTGTGCTAGACACAGAGTGTGAATTTGGTTCCTGGTCATTAGCTCAGAGGCACTGCAGGTTAGTTATGAGCAGAGAAGTCTTTTTTCCCCGGCTGGCTGCTGGGTATTTTGTGCGTGTTGGATGGATGATACCCTTCCTTCTCCTCCTCCTCCTGGGAGATGAATGCCAGTGCTCTGCAGCACGTGTGGTGGGCCCCAGCAGCAGCAGAGTGAGCTTTCTGAAAAAGGCCTAAGACTTCTGGTGAGCTTATTTCTTAGTGATAAATAAATATGCTGCATGCATTATGTTGGGAATATGCAAAGTAAGTGTGTATCATTGTACTGCTGACCACAATGAGACAGCAACGTGGCTTTGTTAATGCCTCTGCTCTTATCAGACATATCTACACAATAATTTTCAGAAGTCTGATGCTTTTCCTCCACTCCTGGAAATTTAGCTAATAATAGAGGAAGAGTGATCCAGCTACCAGCTCCTTAAATAGCAGTTGTACAGGTATCTGGTGGATGTAGGAGCATTTAGCAACCATGTTTTCCATCAGTAGCAAGTTTCTCATATGTTAACCAGTTCATACATTTCCATTCCATTCATAGAGTTGTTTTGGCTGGAAGAGACCTTTTAAGACCATCTGTGGTGGTTTAAACCACTTTTTATCGTTCAGGGGCAGGTTCAATAAAGGTGACGGAAAACTGAACAAAATTAGCAACAAGTAAACAGTTTATTATAGAGGATTAAAATTAGGGAAGGCAGGATACACCAAAGAGACCCCAGAATTACACAGAGAAACGTGTGACACGCAGGGAAAACAACACAAAGGGAAAAAAAACAAACAAACAAAAAAAAAGGAACTGCTCTTCCCGCTAGCTGGCTAGCTGAAAGAACAGGGGGAAGGGAAGGAAAAGCTGTCTCTCCCCCTTCCCTCTCTCCTGGAAGCACTTGTGGCCCTTCAGTCTCTGAAAAACACACAAAAAAGTGAAAACAACTCCCAGCACGTCCCCGAAGGGTTACTTGCTCGCTGAGAGCAATGGGTGAAAGCACGCCGTGGGGGCTGTGAGCACGAGAGACAGGAGCTGGCTGTTCCTCCCAGCAGCAGCCGAAGGAGAAGGACGAAGGGCTGTTGTCCCGGGTTTTCAGCCTTCCCCTTCTGGCGCGGGTCCCGTTTCCCTCTTCCTGGCCCGGCCGTTCCCCTGCTCCGTGGGCTGAGCCGCGCCT
>NW_008629105.1:0-6175 GCF_000691845.1 Merops nubicus
AAGGCTTCAATCAACGAAGGTTTATTTTAATTGTGGTTCTGCAGCTCTTGATCATGATGGAAATCTCTTTTCTTAGGTTTTGCAGTAACAGTAGTGATACCCTGTTTAAGGAGAGAACCAAACTGTACTAGAACACACCAACAGGATTGGAAGGTGCAGATTTGTTGAACAGGGCTTGACTTGGCTTCTCAAATCCCATGTTCCCAGGGCAACATGGTATTGGCATTTTTTGCACTTATGTTAGCAATGTTGTGACTGTATCCTGGATTTAAATGTATGTCTGTTCTCCCTGTCCTGTGCTTCCATTTCACCTCTTATAGTTAAAGGTAGGACTCTGATTTTGCTCAGCTAAAGATACACACATTGCATGAACCATGTCTACTGCTGGACTGTGTGGACTTCAAAGGAAATTCAGAGAAGGTCAGTTCTTGTTAGCTGTGGAAGATGGGAGATGGACTTTGCCTTCCCCTCTAGTCAAAATATTCCAGAGACTAGAGTTCACTTACAAAAATATGATGTGCTTGCCTGTGGTTTTATCATGATGTCATTATAGTCTTGTGATAACAGCACTCCAGTAAGACACAATAATAACAAACATAAGCATGGTCACACTCAGTTTAAAGTTTAAGTTTGTTTGTTTTTTTTTTTTTTTTTTCTGGTTTTGCCTCCAGCACTTTTTCTGTCTGATGCTGTATGATTTGAAAGTGTTCCCAACAGACCAAGAGCTTTGGCATCCCTGGCACTTTCTTGTTCCATTACTGGCTTGCTGGTGAAGACTCTTTTATGTGAAGCTTATCACATCCTTTTGACCTGTGTATGACAACTAGTTGGAGATGAAATAATAAACATTGGCAGCTCTTTCAATAACAAAGGTATCCCAGGACAATACAAAGTCCTATAAAAGTTTCTTGAGGAAAAAACTGTCATGGGTAACCTTTTGAAGCAATTTGTCTGTGAGCAAGCATGTTAAGAAATTCTTCTTGCGTCTTCCTTGGCTCTCAGGTTCTTTTATGCATTAGCATAAAAGTTGCTTGAGCAATTTTGCTTTATGTTAAAAGAAATAAATTAGAAATCTTCTCGAGAAAGATAAGAATGCCACCACTTTGACTAATTTATGTGTAGTAACAGTGTGTGGTTAACTGGGGCAGCACACAGCAAAATATCTTCACTTTCTTGCTTCATTTTTGCGTGAGGTTATTTCTTTCCATCTCCTTCCCCAATGGTTACAGATACTTACTCTTGACTTACTGACAAAAACACTTGGATACCTATGAAGAGCACTATCAGTGCCTAATGAATACAAACAAAACAAGATTTATGTTATTTTTGAAGTAGAAATTTGAGCTCTTAAACAGCACAAAGGGCTTGCCTATGCTAGAAAACCCTGTGGTACTTAAACAGCTGGAGAATGTGGTTAGTTCCAGCCTACTTCTCCTTCTTGTCTCCTAACTCATGTTTTCAGTTTTCTCATGAAGACAATAATTAAAGCTGCTGCAAACATCTCCTGCTACCATTGCACTGTAGTGAACTGTGATATTGTTTGGCAGAATTCAACCTTTGGTGTGTAAATAAGCATTTTTAAGCAGGAAAGTATAGTCTTGAAGAGGGGTTTGAGTTGGGTGAAGATTATGTTAAATATCAATTTGGAAACACCCCAGATTCTGATCCCCTCCTTATTGCTTAAGCGATTTTTATTTTCCTTACTAGCATTTTTGACACATTTTAAATAATTCCTAAATCCAGATAATATGAGGGCATTTATGATAACTGTACAAACAGTACATCCTGAAATAACCTAAGTGAGATTATAATCTTGAGGTATAAAGTGTTTTAGAGAGATTCTGTTAAGGCATGGTTGTGAGCCTTAACAGAAGGGAAGCATAGGGTTCTCTTTGTGTTGCTGCTTCTGTATCATTGGGACAGTAACACATATGAAAAAAGACTGATAAGCAGATGAAAATATTGAACAGGGCAGACAAAATGAGATATCCTAAGTGCCATCATGATAATAGATTCTCAGCAGATATGTAGCTCTAGGATGTACAGTGGAAACCAGCACACTGAGAAGGTAGCAGCATGTTCATGGTAGACTGTCTTTGGGCGTTTCTGTAACTCAGCAAAGACATCATGAGACTTCTGTGCAGGAATAGAGCTTGCCAGATGTAGCTGAAAGTAGCCACCAGGAGTGGGAACAGAGAATGAGCTGTGTAGGAAGTATTGGATGGTGTTGATGGAGCATTGACTAGCAGGTTGTTCTGACTGGAGCATGGATTTACAATGACAAGCTCTGACCAAGCTATGTCCAAACCACAGTCACCATCAAGACAGTGGTACTGTCCTAAGTGGCACTTATGGGAGTTCTGTAAGGTTTCACTATGACATTGGCCATCCCATTTAGCAAGAGGAGTAACATGAAGGGGCAGAATTCCTGGATCTCTATAAAGATTTGCAATGATAACCACATTTGTGAGAAGAGAGATGACTTTTGATACATGATCCTGCTATAAGGCTGCGTGGCTGTTGAAGGAGAGTATAAATATATGAAAAAAGTTTCATAGAAATACTTGCTAAGCTCACACTTTCTGTGTTGTGCAAAGTGATAACTACAAACATGCTTCTGCAGTAGGGATTGCAAGGTTGCTTCAAGGTTATCTCTGACTGCCACTGTTTTCACAGTGTCATGAGTCAGTTCAAATTTGGAAAGTGCTGGGCTGCTAGCACAAGAAAGGGTGTGATGCTGGGACACGACTGTGTGCTCGAAAGTGTGGTCTGCAGAAGCCAGGGTTGCTGCCAAAATCGTGTGTGTGCAACCACAGCCTGTGGGCTGACAGTATCAAGATTTTGGTGGCAGTCCTGGCTTGTTGCCCTCACCACGTGTTCCTGCCTCTGCACCACAGCACACTACCCACTGGGCTGTGCCAATAAATCACTTGAATAGCCACTGTAAACCCCATCAAAGGATCTTAAAGTGACTGACAGGAAAAAGGGAGCTGTGAAAGGGCTGATGATTTGAGAGATGGCTAGCGAGTTTTGTCTGAGGTTGTAGCTCTCCAAGATAAAATCTGGCAGCAAAACTGGCTTGGAGTTGTTCACTTTTCTACTTTTCCCTACCTTACAACTCTTCTGTACTCATTCTGTGGTGCCCTGTCCCCTCGGTTGTGTCAGCTCCATCATTCCCACAGCCCTGCTTGCCTGCTGGGGTGCTGGCTTTTGTCATGCTCTGGATGAACAGAAAGCCACGAGTGAAATAACAGAGCTGCCATTTGCTCCCCATTGAACAAATGGGGTTGGTCTCCCCTGTCAAACCACATGGCAGTTGGAGATCTTGGTCCTTTTGGCTGTGTGGACAAACCCTACCTTGTGCCTGGTCCTGAGCCGAGACTTGGGATCCTGCCAATCTGCTGGCAAAACCTCTGCACTGATTTCTCAACCCTGCAGAGCAGAGAGCAGAAGCAGGACAGCTTGCTGCTGTCATAGTTTTGAGGGCTCCTATCCAGATTCCTAACCTGCTGTTTAGTTGGTGAGCATCCTGCTTTGCTTCCCTTGGCTTGAGTGGGGGCAGTGCTGGTACAGGTTGGGGGTCCTGCCCTGAGTGCCACCCACTCTCAATTCAATTGCCCAGTTCAGTGTCTTGTTTTTTCTCCCTCCAGCTTTCCACCTCCAGTTTTATGCTTTCTCTGAAGGCAGTGCCGCAGTCTGCCCCACACATTTCCAGGTTTATTCCTGGTTGCAGTTGGTCTCACCAAGTAGGAAAGTATGAATTTGCAACCTTGTGGTTATTTTTACATAAGAATGTCTTAATACATGGTGGATGTTTGAGTCTAGCTTTCGATGTTTTTCAAACCGTGTCTGTATTTTGGTTTTTAATTTGCCTCTGAGCAAGACTGTCTACAAACACTGGCCAAATCTACCTATCTGGGACCTGGAAGGGGTCCCTGGAGAAAGCACTTGAAGTCATTTATTCAGCACTGGCTGCTTTTACGTTTGGCTTCAAGTCTGACAACTTTCCACCAGACCTGCAGCATAGTAAAGCACATCCTCTCTATGACAGCGGTAGAGCCAAGGAACTAGCAGGTTGCAGGAGTGAATGCTATAAAACAGATGTTATTAGTGGGCTTCACCAAGGGTGGGAGGCTGAGTACAGTAGCCCTATTACAGCCTCCAAGGTGGGCCACAAGATTGCTGTCTTATGAGCAAGCTGTGCCTGCAGTATTTGGCTCAGCATCGCATCCTGAAAATTCCAGTGCTGAGAAGCACTTTTGCTCTATGAGTAAACTGTAAGCTAGATTTGAAAGGAAAGATTTTGATTAAAATCAGCATTTCAGAGCCTTTAAGCTGGCAGCTGGTGTGGTGTTAAGGATGGACATCGTTGGAGACTCCTGTGGTAAAGAGGCCCCGTGTCTGAGGGTTTAAAACCAGGTTCCATCCAGTTGTGATGGTGGTTTTTAACAGTCGGGGGAAAAAAAATACTGCTGCATATTTACACATGGGGACAGATTCTGCTCCCATTAAAACCAATGGCAGAGTTCCCGTTGATTTCCATGGGTGCCTGCCTCGAAATGTTTGAACAGTAAATATATTCTTCTGGGTGGGAAAGCAGGATAGAAATCCCTCTCACAGCCTGCTCCCAGCACGGCAAATGTCAGGGGTTTTCAGTGCTGGTCTCAGAAACGACTTCTAATTTTAAAATCCTTTTAAACTTCAACCACTGTATGTGGCCTTGCTTCACAGCTGTCAATCAGAATCAACAGCCAGGATTATATTAGCCTATATTTACCTCGATTCTCCCTGTATGTAGAATTACTTCATTTTTATAAATATCAAATATATCAGAGTAATTGAGAAATGTAATATTAGAAACAAGCATTTGCTCTCCGAGTGCTTTTAATCAAATAATAAATCTTGATGTGCTTTAGTTTCATTGACACAAGATGAGCTGGTCTGGTATAGATTTTTTAGTGCTATGGTTTATGCTCTATATGTATTTCCCAAAGCATGTGTGTGGCTATGGGCATATATTTTTTTTATTTTTTCGTCTCTCTCCCTATCTCTGTCTTGAAAGCTCTAGAAAGTCATGATCATTTGGGATTTTTAGGGATATGACATACAAAATTTATAGAAAACAATTTATTAAAAAAAATCCCTAACTTCTTCTAGAAATTTGAGAGAAAAGCCTTTTTTAAATGTCTCTAAAAGCTCCTTAATGCAGAGCATTCCTTGATGAACTGTTGGATTTGTTTTAAACCTGTAATGTGTATCTAGATTTCTGTTTCCAATAGTTTTCAGAGTTGTGTACAGTCAGCTCAGATTATAAAAAGCCAAAATTTCTAGCAAATTACTGTCAACCTGCATCAATATTTTCATCAATAACATTTGGTTTTGCTTGATAGATGGTCTATATCCAAGCTTTGGAAATGCGTATGGCATCCGTGTGCTGTTAGCTGTGCTGCTTGCTGAAGGCTGCTCCCTTTGGCACTCAGTGCTTCCCAAGGATATGGTTCCATAATGGACAATCTGTGTATCCCAAATTTCTTGCTCAGAGTAAGCTATAGTTTGCTTCTGTGTTGAGTTAAGCAGTAAGAGAGCACGACTGTCCAAAAAGGAAGAAATAGATGAGCAGTGGTCTTTGATTACCAAGGCAATCAGAGATAAAAAAAAGAGAAGATAAAAAGAGAGGAATAAAAAAGATGAAAAGAGAGGAAGAATCAGAGAAATAACAAGTACAAAAAGCAAGTAACCAGCTCAGTTCGTGTATCTTCTAATGCTGCTCAGCTACCGACCTGTTCTTAAATTGCACCACCCTGGAAATGCTAACATTGGAAATAGGTTTGTTTTTTTTTTTTTTAAATGCTCCTCACTCTTTTTTTTGTTGGTGCTAGTGGAATATTAAACAAGGTCTTGAGCATGTGCAGGCATTCTTAAATAACCTATGCCTATTACTGTAGAGTAAAATCAAACACCTATGTAAAGCCAAGGGTTCACAAGACTTTCCTGCAGTTTAATTTTACTGCAATTAATTTGGCTTCTGGATCTTACATCTGATGGATCCACTCTGTTAAAATAACAGGACTGTTAGGGGTCTACCTATCTTTACATGTTGTTCCTCCCTTGTGAGAAAGGAGGGTCACTTATGCTGAGTGATAATAGATCTTATGTAAACCTCTGAAATGGAAAG
>NW_008629105.1:6209-11182 GCF_000691845.1 Merops nubicus
AAGAGTGAAGAATAGAAGTCATAGCAGAGGAGCAGAGGCTTTCATTGCCCACTGCCTCTTCCAGATCAGCTTTCACTCATGTTGGGATAGTTGGGTTGTGTGAAAGGATGATAGCAGCCAAAGTAGAGACCTAGATATCTACTTCTTCCAGCTTTTGGTGTCCTAAAGGGCAAAAGTTTCCCTCCAATAAGTGTTCATTCACTCCTGTCCTGCTTATTCACAAGAGAGAGACAAGTGACACCACCCTTCACTTGTTTTCTCAACACAGATGTGAAGGAAGCCATGCCCTAAGTTTCTCTGCAACTCTAGGGCTTTTACAACGAAATGGTGAAGTAACAAAGAACTCACCTAATTAACAAAGTATAAATAATGATCTACTAAATACATACTTTGTGTTAGAGATGGCTCCTTTGAAGACGCTGCTCTCACAAGCTGAGTCGTAAAATGTTTTTCAATATATTGCAGAATCACATTCAAATTTTCTTCTGTCAGTAAATGTGCATGCTGTCAGTAAAAATAACAAGATAACCCAGAAGGCAGAAAAGCTCACATTTATTTCCTTACTTTGGCACAAATTACTCACTAGTCAGAATTTTTGAATCTCCTCACCTTTCTGAGGTAAATAAATTGAGTGCCATGCGTCTTAATATGTATGGGTCTTTCATATAAGATGTTAAAAACTGCATTTTGTAGATAATAGGTCCATTGATGAGGGACCAGACTGGGAATTGGCTGAGCTGGGTTCTTGTGTAGATTCTCTCTCTGAGTGGCTGCATGGGGTTAAGAAAATTGCTGAGCTGTGGAGCACCAATCTGTGAGAGTCCTGCTCCCAGGAAAGCACTTTGAGGGTGTAGGGGTATAAAGTCACCACGTACAGAGGGCATCACTGACTGGGCAGCTTATCTTCCTATCTCAATGCACAAGAAAACAAGACAGGAATTTGGGGGGTGAGGGTGGGGTGAAGTTTCTGCTTCTCTTGGTGGTTTTGATTTTTCCCCTGACTCTCCTTTCCTTTCTGCTGGCATTGAGTGTAGAGTGTTTTTCACTGATGTCTCACCAGTGTATTGGTTTATAAGTGTACTGTACTAATTTCCTAGTGTTCTTACTTACTGGGAGTGGTCCAGCTTGTTGTGAGATCCATTGATGTGCAATCAATGTATCAGTACAGAGCAGTGTCTTATGGTGGTTTTGCTGTGTGCAAAAAATGGTAATAATGCTTCAAGTTCACCAGGAAATAGTAAAAAAAAATCTCATAGGGAAAGGAAATAGAAGTAATACCATGGATGAGAATACAGTGCTTGGCTGATTTTCCAATATCTTCATTTACAGCAACCTGTTTTGTTATGACTGGCAATTTTATAGCTATAAAAACAAGTGTCTTAAGCTATACAAATAATGAGCTTTTTTGGTTGGCTTGTGCAGGTTTAGGTCTGCCTGAAATGTTTTCACTTCTTTGTATCAAATTCTCCCTTTCTAAAGGTGAAAAAGATTGTCTGGAATTAAAAGTTTGGAACGATTCAGTTAGCATCAGTTCAAACCCATGCAGCTTTCCTACTTTTTAATCTTTCTTAGTCAAAAGTTTTTGTGAAATTCAGCACAACTTAACAAATGGTTTCAACCTTCCCAGAACTACACAGTTCTGTGAATAAGCTATTTGCCAAAAAGCAAAGAAACCAATCGACTTGTTTCTACTTATAAACAAGACCTTTAAGAATTCATCATTGTTTTACCCGACTTTTCTAGAGCTGTTTTCTATTGAATAAATTGGATTAATTTTTAATCTTGTAGTGTGTCTGTTCAAAATAACAAAACCAAAAGTCCTGAATGTTTCTCATAGTTCTGAATTTGAGTTCAGCTGTGGTAATGACATGCTATTTGTCCTCTGTGTTGATATGGACATTTTTTATGCTTCCATGAAGTCCTTCATAAGTGAAGAGGATCTTAGCTTTGTATAACATAGGTTCAGATTTTGCTTCCCTGTTTTCTCTCTCTCCAGCATTTAACTTTCCTGACTGTGCCCACAAAACAGCGACAATGCTGCAAGGTCACCAGGGAACACTAAAAAATCTGATAGGGGAAAAGCAATTGGATTAATACTGTGGATTAAAATATACTCGTGCTTGACTGATTTTTCCAATATCTTCATTAACACTGGTGTTGATAACATGGCTTTTAATAGCCTTTATAACCACAAATGCAGCATGGAATGAAGCAAATAGGTCATTAATCCCTTGAAAGTACAATTTAATGCAATGCTTTGTGACAGGAAGTGAGCAGAAAAATAAAACCTTTACTGTTTTAAGCCACACTTAATATTTTTACGGCACAGTTGGCTTGACAAAATACTCTTTGTGAGTCATCACTTCAAAGCCAGGTCCTGGGGACCAATTAAAGTTGGGTCTGCAACCCTCATGCATAACTGCATGTACGCGTGAGGTATTTCAAAATCTCTCTTTCAAGTAATAAGAGTTGTACCAAGATGAAGTAAAAGGGACCTTTTGCTTCAAGCCTTTTAATTTAATATACCCATGTGTGGAGACACCCTTGGGGAATGAGAAATTGATTTTCATTCTTTTCATGCATCCTTCAGTAACTTGCTCTGTCAAAATAGTCCAAGGAATTTGTTTTCCAAAAATTATATCCTTGACAGACAAACAATAGCAAGAGGGACTGCCCTTGATTTCAAGCTTTACCTCAAAAGAGACCAAAATGCCCCTATTGTGGCTGATTAAAAAGTGAGAAACATAAAAGTAGTTGCCTCACATCCAGTTTGCAATTGTTGGGTCAACAAATCTGGGTGGGTTAAAGACAAATATGAGGATGGGAGACTTTTCTGTTTTAATTTATGCCAATAACCTGCTCTTTGATCAGACAAGGTGTTTAATGTCCCTTTGGTTGATTTCCACTTTGAATAAATTGGAAATATGTCCATTTTTTCTGATATTGCTGGTATTACCACATATCTAATGTGGATGTTCTCATCTGAATGTCATAGTGAACATTTTTGTGTGGATTTTATTGGTTTCTAGAGATTCAGCTTGGGTGGAAACCCTTTGTAAGTAACTTGATGGCTTTCATACTTTGAACAAGTTACATCCACATTTCTTTGTTGTTTGAGGAACATCTGCATATAATTCCATCTATTACTCTGCTAAAAGCAGTCATATAATGATAATTTGTTGTTAGAGGAATGAGAAAGCAAATCTATTTTCATGTAAATAGAAAATAAACATTAAATGAGCTGTGTTTTCTGACAGAGAGCATATTTATGGAAAAATAACTCTTGTAGTTGGATTTAATGTTTTCATTGTTTGTTCTGCAAACAAAATATCGAGACAATGTGTGCTTCAAAAAGTTTATAATTACATATTGATTGTAATTATAGCAACTATTGCTGACAGACAAAAACAGGGGGATGACAGGCAGAACATGGACTGTAACATCTCAAATACTATGGTTTCTTTATAAAAAAAAAAAAAAATCTAGTCTACCAGGAGAAAAGAACCAAACAACAAAATACTGAATTGTTTCAAGATCCATCCACTTCTCCCCACCAGCTAATAATTTCTCAGCCACCTGTGTGTGTTCCTTTCCCTGTCAGAATTTCCTTGCATTTTGGTTGCTCAATTTGTTTGTGAGTTGGGATAGTGAATCAGGACTGAAGAACTGACTTACTAATGTAACAGATGATAGAATTCTTAGGTGTTTGTATCCTGACAAGTTCATAGGAATAAAGGTGCAAAGAAAAGGTAATTGTATGAGTGGTAGAAATTTGAAATGCAGATGCAAATGACAGTTTACATGAGAATCTTCAGGTACCTGCTTTCTATCTAGGAATCACTTTTGCAAGAGTGTGTCTATGAATAACCAATTTTTTTTTCTCACCTTTCTTCCTCACACTTCTTACCTGTCCCTTCCATCTCTTTATCCTGTATCTCCATATAATGCCCTAGGAACATCTTGAAAGTAGTCAGCTTTGGTAAATGTTTAGCAATGGCTAATGTGCAGATTTCTGAGGTTCAGCCCGTGGGAAAGTTTCAAGTCCCATTTTAGGAATAAGCTCTAAGTATTGTTAAATGGCTGAGGTTAGAAATAGTGGGAAAAGAGTAAATAGATGCAGAGCTGCAAGTCAAATCTTTACACCCTTTCTTTCCCTCTCCCCACAGCCTTGCCTCATGCACTGTTGTTATGAGTCAGGCTGTTTCTCCCTCTGCAACCCCCCTCTAAGTGGGAAAGTGGATCTATAAAAAAATAATAGAAACAAGAGGGGGGAAAAAAAAAAAACCCAACCAACTCTTGATCTTCAGACTCAGACTTTGACTGAGAGCCAAGTATTTCAAACAGCAGCCCTTTCATAACTGGGAGAGCTAGGGCTAGATCTGTTGGGTATGCAGCGTGACCACATAACGCTCAGCACATGTCAACACAACTGATAACCAAATTGTGCCCCTCAACCTCCCATACAGCACAACTCTGGCAGGCTGCCAGCTTCTCAGTCCTAATTAACACTTTGCTGTGCTATGACTGGGAGGCTAAAGCCACAGCTTTATTTACTGCACAATTAACGGGTAAACATGACTTAATCATAACTTAAACATTCAGCATTTATGAGACAAAATCCTTTTAGTAGCCCTTTTGACCTCAAGTCTCCAAGCAGACTTCTTGTAATGTGGAATTAACCACCTATTCCACCAAGGGACGTGGGGCTCTCTGTGATGCTAGATTTCCATCCCTGAGCAAATTAAAGCCAACATCAACTCAAACATTCCTGTGTGTGGGTCTCATCCCAGTGTGTCAGGGTTCTTCTGGGCTAAGTCTGCATTTGATGGCAATGAAGCACTGACATCAGCAAGGATCCTCAAGGAGCAGGAGATCTCTTTATTGTTCTTGGATGTCAGTTACTCTGCTGTGGCCCACGCTGATCCCTCAACTCTGATCAAAATGCAGCAGCTTAGTCCTGGTCCTGTAGAGAC
>NW_008629106.1:0-5991 GCF_000691845.1 Merops nubicus
CAGGTAGGTGATGAATGCTGCGAGCTAGCTGCCTCCACAGGGAGGTGCTTCCAGTGCTTTTCACGCCAATACTTCAGTTATTTTGAATTTAAAATAGAGGTTACGGCTCAGATTCCCAACACGTCTTGCAAACGTTTCCTAGGAAGCTCTTTGAGAAAATTTTCATCATGATACTTCTTTTGCAGGGAGGGAAACATGCCCCTTGAGATGCATGGATGACCAATAACCATTTATGAAAATAGCTTTTTTTTTCCCCCTTCTAACTGTCCTATTCAGCTGCCATTCAATCAACTTTTAAGGGCTGTAAAATGAAATAGAAAAATCAATATGTTGATCTAAACTACTTGTAAAATACTATTTTATTGCCACAGAATCATGCTGATGTACAGAGAAAGAATAATTCCAGAACAAACCTGGACACCTTCCCAGGTTTATCTGCAATCCCTTTGTCTGTAATCCATTAATTACATAACAGAGCAGAAACCCCGGTGTGTGCCTAGAAACTGTACAGAGTTCAGTTAAGGAAAGTACAGGCACTAGCTTGTGCTTTCATGAATGGAACTATTTTAAGGATACAGGGTGTTTAGAGAACTTGGTGTTGGGGGTGAGGAGGTACTGCAGGCCCCTGAAGCCTGGCCTGTGGCTGCCCTGGGGTCAGAAAACATGGGGCATGTTTTTAAATAGTAGAGTGGAGCTGTCTAATGCAATTTTAAAGCCCATCCAGCTTCTGACCAGGTTTGAAGGAACACATTTGTATCTTAGGCCTTTAGATAGCTCCTTCTCAATGTGAAAATCCCTGATCTACTTCCTTTAGACACAGTTCTCCAGCTTCAGACAGCCACAGGTCATTGATGTCTTCTAAGCAAATCTGTCTGAATTTCAGGCTGTGGAGTTAAGTGTTGTCTCAGAGTGAAGATGATCTTACTGACTCTTAGAAAGGAAAACTCTACTCATTCCAGTTAAAAAGATCTCAAAGAAAATTAAGCTTACCACTTACTTTCTCAGGAATTTGTCTATCTTCCCCAGGGCACCCTCGCAGATTCAAAGCTCTTCAGATCCCTCTTTAGCCACAGATTTCTGTCAGTTCTTTAATCAAAGATGAGTTGTAATGGACAACTCTTAGTTTGTTAATCAAACTTTGACTTCTCGGTTGCTTTTTGGGAGCAGTTTGTACAAAAACGGCAACCATCCGATATGATAAACAGTAAGAAGGAAGGGGGAGGGATCAGGGGCTAAGCTGAGTAATTATACCAATCCCCCCTTCACCTTAATATGAGTGTGCTTAGTTAATTTTATGATATATATATGTATTTTGAGAGTTTTTAGAATATAGGATTTTAGAGAGTAAAAGCACCGAATCATATAGTTTAAAAGAAACTGACAAACTAACAAATAAAAGACTTGTTTTGCTAACTAACATAAAATAAAAACATATAAAGCTAACCATTTGAGTAAAATAGCAGAGAACTGAGGAATTCATTGCCTTGCTGATCACTGCAAAAGTGTTTGAAGAAAAGCAGATGCTGCTTTGATCTGCCATCCAAAACAGCTAACAACACTTATCTGGAAGAATGGCCATAAAAGTCAGAATTCACAAGCATTGTGCACCTCTTGGCAGAACAGGGAGAAAGGGACTATTGAGAACTAACAAAGAATAACACATACAGAGGAAACACAAAGTAACGTCTCTCACAAAATTATCAGAAGAAAACACAACTACTAAGGGAGAGCAGATGTTCAACAAGGACAAGAGCTGACCAACTTGCCAAATCACCACATTCCAGACGAGAGGTGAAAAGTACATGGTGAGGAGGACATACGGCCTTCCTCCCAGAGACCACCGCCCACGTCTCGAAGACCCCTGCCCACAATTACCAGGAGGATCTGCGCAAGGGACTGATAAACTAATAAACATATATTAGCATACGAAGCGGGGGTAGGCGGGGTTAGGTAATGAATATGTACAGGCATCAACTGAATATGTAGTGTGCTGTTGTATAAATACAAGATAATGTACTCCTTTGGGTGTGTGCCGTGGGTGCAGTTGGGAACTCCCCGGCCCCCAGCGCTGTTTTGCTTATTGCTGCTTGCTTAATAAATTTTGTAAAATTGTCCTTGTCATCTCTGTTCTTTAAAATGGGAAAACTTATAACATGAGTAATCCCCTCTGAGGCCAGGATTGATCTGTCTATGATTTCTTCTCTTCCATGTGCCTGGTTGTTTTGAACCTACCTGTACTACTCCAAAGAGGGAAAAAAAAGGCAGCAGTAACCAGAAGTTATGTATCCATAAAGTTCATGCAACAGCTTCCAATTCCACAGCGTCTTAACCTCTGTCACACTTTTCCCCAGACAGGCAAAAGTAGCGTACCCGGGAAAGCAGAGCAGGAAAAGGCGATGGCCCCAGCAGCCGTCTCACCGCTGAGCGGTGCGGCCCCATCCGCACCCCTGAGGCAGCGCGGCGCATCTGGGTGGCGAAGACACTGGCATGTCTTTTTTCCCTCCTCTTCGGAAGTTTGTAATAATCCTCTCAGTCCTGGAGGCACAGGAAGTGCCCTGTGTCCAGGCCCTCCGCTGGAATTCCAAGGCAATCCACATTCCCTACCGGCCCTTTCCCATCTCTGTTATGTGTGCCGAGACCCGCCCCTCAGCGGCTACACACCAGTCTGCTTGAGCTGCCACAGGCCACAGAGCAGCTTTCCATGGCTGAGCTGGAATGCAACGTGACACACACGGGTTAAATCAGGAAGCTGATGAACTTCTGTATCTGCCTGATTCTCATCAGTTCTGCCTCATGTTGTTCTTTGAAACATATGTAACACAGTATCAATTTTAAAATCTTCATTAACTATAAATTACTTTTCACATTAAGATAGGTCATATAATTAATAAATTAGATCATAATAAGAAGTCATCATCAGTATTGATTTGGATCTAATTATTTCATTAAATAGTGAGATTGATTAAACACTCTGGCTTTCCAACAAAGAAAGCAGCAGATAATGCAATTGAATACCAATTGAAGAGATTCACCAGATTTTGTCACACCAAGATTTGGAAATTAGTTAATTATTTTGACAGTGAAACTAAACCTCAAAACCATCCCACACTTCCTGTTTTGATTTCAGCTCTGTCATGGTGGTAGAATCATTTTCAATTTAGCCAGAACACTGATTAGTTTAATACACAGAAGTTCAAAACGATTGACATACAGTTTGTTGCTGATGGCTGCAGTGATAATTTTCTATCACTTTAATGCCATCATCCTATTTTTGCTTCCTAACCCTGACTCATCTCTCTCTGTTGCATCAGACAAGTACATCCTTATATTTTCAGGACTTTTCATGTTTTATTTCATTTTACCTGAAATTTCTTCTCAGGTATTCAAAAGTTCCTCTTTTCAAAGAAAAAAAAAACTGTCGTTAGTCAACATTACTGACTTGTTACATTTTCCAAATGTCCTCTTAAACTTTCTCAACATACATCTATTATATTTAGATATGCAGTATATCTAAATATATAGATTAGAATATATATATACACAAACTTGAAAAAAAGAGAGAAGTCCAATATTTTAAACAATAGAACATTTTGTTCTCTTCAGCTCCTGTGATCTGTACTTTTTTGGACTGGAAGTTCAGTTTAGAACTACCTAGATGGTTTCAGACAAACCCTTTCTCATGAGTGGGTTCTGTAGGGCTGCACAGAAACTCGCCATCAGCTGTGGTATCCCCTCTGCTGCCACCCTGCTTTCCTTCCCCAGCAGACATCTGCTGTGGCACTCTGGAATCCAGGTGCCCCTCAGAGTCTTTCTTGTCCCTGATGACAAAAGTATTTAGTTTACTCTTGGTTGGTGATAGCATCAAGCTTAGAGTCCACACTCTCCAAAACTTTCAGAAAATTAAGTGTGCAGCACACTGTGGATTCTAACAACACACCATTGGCAAGTTAGATATGTGGAAGGCTACTGACAACAGGAAGGGCTCTGCAGAAGCCGTGTGTTACCACAGCTGTGTGTTGCGGTACAACACAGTGTTGCACGCGGCTTGCACTGGGGAGCGTTGCCTTATTTCTGTAATAAATGTACATTTCTGTTCCAAATGCTGACCATGCTATATGAGGAATCACTGATTTTAATTTCTGGCTTCGATCTAATGTGTTTTTTCAAGCTGCAAGATTATTCTCTTGCTTTCCACTCCACGAGAAGTTGTTAGCTGAGAGATGAGTCACAGCTGTGCAGCAGGAAGGAAGGAGGCTTCTTACCACTCCATCTGTCCTCAGGGAAACTGACTGCAGAAGACTTGGTCCTTTTAGGTCCTAGCTCCAGGGAAGTACACAAGATTTCTTCAAGCCTGGAGCGAAAAAAACACTAACTCTTTCTAAGCCACTCAAGTGGCCAGGTCAAAACTTGCAGCCTTTGGCCTGGATTCCTGTGAAAAATGTTTGGACAACGGAAGGCAGTAAAACTAGTAGTACTGAATGGGCTTATGTAATGGTTAAACCTTTATCTTTTTCTTAACATTTTAAGGCTCATTTCTGTGAAATAGTTAATATCAAGAGAGGTAGAAATTGAAGGGAACTTGCAGCTTGCACATCTGTGCATTTCAGCAGTGCCTCACCTCGGGACATGATGTGATGCTTACAGTTATGAAAAGTCTCATTCCTGTATTTCTGCTGAGGGAGTTACAGCAATAAAAAAAAACCCTGAAGTGTCCTTGTTTATAAATATATAATGATGTCTTTATTCCAAAAAGCTTACAGCCATATACAGGGATTACTGTATATAGTTCCACTGCCTTCAACGGCAGTTCTCACTGTAGAAGGCACTGTCTGTTACTGCTTGCTAAACCTGAGGGCAGACATAAGTGAATGAAGAGCCTTATGTGGTTTTCATAACTGAAATTCTTGACAGAAGAGTTATTTATCAGAAGGTACCTAAAGAAAATACATTACTTGTTTCTTTGTGTACATATAATAGCTAAATCATCTACGTTAATATCACATGAATGCGATGCATTTATTTTACAGTGCTTTATTATCAGTGTAGAGATCTATATACTAACATTTTATTTTTATGCTCCTTTAGTCTGTTCTCTCTGAGGCAGCAAATGCTGACATTTAGAAGCTGTCATTCCTTTTTTATTGCTGGCATTGGTTCCTCTAGAGCAGACCAAGTACTGTATTTGACCAGCATACATATCACATGCTAGTACATGGGGTTTTTTTCCAATACTAAATAAACTTATCATGCCAAAAACATCTGCCTGGCATATCTAGAAATTGTGGACCATTACTTCTGGATTATATTATTTTCTAATGTGAATTTTATGTCACGATATCTCCTCAACTTCAGTGAAGATACTCTGAATTTCCTCAACAGAGATAGTGTCACTTCCCTAATTACTACTGTGTGCTCTGTTAGCTCGCCAAGGACATGTAACTAAGGAATTAAAAGATCATTAAGCAAAAATATTCAGATTCTCAAGCAACTTGATAGGTGTGAATCTTTAAGTGCCAGCTACTCTCCAAACAGCCTAAGTACTACTGTCCTAATTTGAAAATGTACACATGTACACTTTAGCCACCTGTACTAAAAATTGTACTAAAGTCTTAAGTACAATTTGTAAGACAATTCTTTTAGCTATTTTAAGATGAAAAAGCAACTGGAAATCCCATTTTTCTCCAGTAAGAGAGATCTCTCTTCAGTTGTTTTGGGTGAGGTTTTTTTACTCCTGATTTTAATACAAATATGTAAAGAGAGAACTGTGGGGTGTGCTGAAACCCTTAATCCACCCTCCGACACTCTGATACACTTTTACTTCACGTAAAAGGGGCTCCTGCATTTCACTCCAGCCCCTAGTTTCTAGCGGCTGTGAGTTACGAGTACGGATCTTTGCCTCTACAGCATTTTTTGTGCTGTTGTGCTTTTGCCCCAGCTATGGTAGCGTGCTGTTTTCTGAAGGCAACAGAACAGACCTGGGGTCAGCAGGCA
>NW_008629106.1:6022-8600 GCF_000691845.1 Merops nubicus
GGAGTAAGAGAATGCACCCATGAATTACTAGTAGGTGCTCCATTTGCTTCACTGGTGTGTTTCCCTGTGCGTACAATGTGTCTGCTGGTACTTCTCTACTTCTCTGTGCATTTGTTTGTGGCTTTATTAATGAATTAACATGTCAAATAACACGGTGTCAGTTTGGGATGAAAGGTACTGTAAAAGTGCAAATAACCATTGTCTCTGTAATGCTGATGCTCTGTGTCAGGGTGAGCAGAACTTTCCAGTATTGCATCAGTGTGATTGCTCTGCCACTCCCCACGCACAGAGGAGAATAATCCTCCTTCAGTGCCAGCACAGGCACAATACACACATTCAGACAGTATCTGAAACAAGTTTAAATAAAGATTTCCTCTCAATGTCTAAAAAAAAAGACTTCCAACAATTGTAATTGATGAGAGAAGACAAGGTGATAGATTGTGGAACAATATCAGGACTGAGCTAAACCTCAACTTTAGGATTCATGATCTTATCAGAATTATGGAAAGATTTATAATTTGTTATTGTTACTGCCATTCATTATTTTCTTTTAACATGCTCGTGTAGTGCATTTGTAACTATTCTATATACGACTCAGCACTGCAGTTGTATCTATCAAACTGATAATTTTTCTGTGAAGTTGTTATTAACTTCTCACTCCTTTGCCCTGTCTTTCATACTGTTCTCTACGTTTCTTTTTTTTTTGTAATAATAATGCTTCAATACATTCCCTGTGTTGGTCTCTCCTCTCATTTTCAGGGGAAAAACATACCTGCAAAGAGCATTAAGTGTTTCTCTTTAAAAACAGACTACATACTAGTTAAACAAAAAAAGATGCAAGAATAAAGTAAAATGTAGCTGAAATATAATAAAATTTAATAATAGAGTAATTAACACATCATGTATTCTAAGGAGCATACACACATATGATGATTTGTCTTCCAGGGCAAATAAGTAATGGTACCTGCAGGGAGATATCAACTAGGGTTTAAAATGGAAAATTTTGAACCATTTCAAAAGGCTTGTTTTTATAATATCTGAGGAAACATTTACAAACGCATAGGGGAAAAAAATTGCATAAACATAATACCATCATCTCTCTAGACTGTAATATTGTTTTCAATGGCTAACAGCAAATTTTTTTTTTTCCTAGGTATTTTCTAATGCTGGCAATAATATACTAAATTGGGTATAAAATTGTCCATTTAAAATATATTCAAAGCATACTCTGTGTTTTAACAAGTATTTTTTTGACAATGCAAACCAATTGATCCCAAAAGAATAGGATGGAGGATCACTGAGAAGAACATAGTTTAAAAGATATTGCTTGTGTCATGACAGAATCATAAAAGCAACTTGTGCTAATATATTTTCTTTATTATAGCCCTCATCCTTGTCTTTCTATGCTATTCTGTAATAGTACTGTAAATTATGTTGTACCTCTTTTCCATGTAAAAACCTCCAATCGTCCATCTGTTTTATGCTGGATAAAAAAGAATCAGTGGAGGAATAAGTATGTGGTAGGAAAATCAGAAGCAGTTTTACATGTCCCTTGAATCCTGCTGCACTCTGGGTCTCCCCAGGACCATGACATAGACAGCCTTCCTGTCTGCTGTCTTTCTGTGCGGTATCTGAAAGGCTCCAAAAGCTGGTGTGGCAGCCAAGAACAGCAGGAGTGCTGAGATACTGCCCACACCTCTCCATAGCTCCCTGCTGCTGGGTACAGAACAGTTGCCAGGTTGTTGGTAGCAGCAGAGTCTCGGCTTTAAAGATATTTAGCTTAAATGTCAAATTTCGGCTTCCATCTATAGGAGGAAACATGGATGTACCAGCGCTACAAAAATAGCCCTTCAGTTCACAATGAGAGTTATGATATTGTCCTCAGTGATGTAAAGTACCTGAGAATTATCTTTGTTTAGCAGAAGAAAAATGGCAGACAGTAGATATCACGGAATGCTCTGTCCACTGGTGAGTTGGCATTGTGTGGTATCAAAATAATATAGAAATGTTCTAGAATTAATAGATCAAATCACTGGAAAACCACCCTTGATGGTACACTGTGCCCCTTTCAGTGAATTCACCATAGCTTTGCAGAAGCAGCAGGTGGCCACACCCTTTCCCCTGACTTCCTCCAAGGAATGGGTGGAAATGCAAACAAAGGGAATAGCGGTTGTGTGCATCGGTCCAAACATAAGCTTCTCTGCAAGAACTCATGATAGAAATGGGATAATTGGACCTGCTCTGCTTGACTTTTTCTTCAGCATTTCCTGAAAATAACTAGTTAGCTTGGGGAATAAAGACACCCAAGGCTCTGTCTGGCCTAGCAAGTCCCTAGGCTGTCCCTTGTGAAGATGAACTGTGCCCTGATCTGGTCTAGAACCTGTCAGCAGAGTTAACTAACGCCATGGCACTTCAGGAGGAGAGAGGGCGATATGAAGATCCATCGGCGACGGGAAATGCTCTGGCTCTTCGCTGTGGCGGCACGCCGAGGGGGACTGTCCCATGGCGGGTGGCTGCCTGGGGAAAACGGGCTGGTGACGGCAGCGCGGCCGCCCCGCTCCTCCCGCGGCCTGCGGCC
>NW_008629107.1:0-15428 GCF_000691845.1 Merops nubicus
CCGAGTTGAGCGGACCGTGACACCTCTCACTGTGATTTGTCCAGCAGGCTCTCAAGCACTCATCCTTAATTAAGGGCTGTATTTGGGGCACCATCACTTTCTTCTGTACTCCCTACCACATTTTGAGAAGAGGGGAGGTGTTCAAATTCACATTGTCTTTCACTAGCAATTCTGATCTGAAGCCATGTAAGAGCCTGTTTTAAGTGCTGCCTTCCATCCTCTGTCACTGAAACAGAACATCTGACGCTTACAGGACAGTCACAGCATCAAATCTAATTTGTACCTTCTGGAAAAGAAAACTTTTAGAAAGCTCAAAGGAAATACTTGGAATCAGATATTTCCTTTCTCACACATTTGTATTAGGGGAAACAGAGTTTTAAATGTTTCTTTTGGATGGACAAACACTTTAAAAAAAAAAAAGAAAAAATGCAGAGTGAGATCCTCCCACTGCTGCCACCTGCTACAGCTCTTCCGTTCATCCAGGTTCTTCTAGAACATTGCACCAGAGACCATGTTTGCAAGGGGAAAGGAAAGAAGCCTTGAACAAAATGCAGGATCACAACCCTGTACCTATAGAAGAACAGAGGTTGCCTTGGTTCTGCTCTTGGTTCTGTTCTCAGCAGGGAAACTCTTCAGTAGATGCCAGTGGAAGACCATCCTAGAGAGAGGGCCAAGGAGAACTGGTTGATGTTTAAGAACCATCTCCTCCAGGCTCAAGAACTGTCCATCCCAATGCACAGAAAATCAAGCAGTGGTGGCAAAGGGCCTGGATGAACAAACAAGGAGCTCTTGACCAGACAGACAGGAAAAAGAAGCATGCAAGAGGTGGAAGCAAGAGCAGGGGGCCTATAGGTGCACTATCCAAGCACGGACTGATGTAGTTATAGCAAATTTTTCTGCTGTATAAAATATTTACAAAAGCATACAACGTCAAAAAAAAGCCCAGTTTAATTTTACTGTCCAAATTACTGAACAAGACAACTTTTGGCATTTCTACATTAGGAACACAGGTTTTCATGTACAATTAACAGAACGCTTCACTGTAAGAAAGGTGAAATACTGCATTGGTAAAACACAGAACAGTCTCACACAAACTGAAGAGGTGACATCTACAGACTGATGCAGCTGGTCCACAGGCTTCAGTGAACATGGAGTACACGCCTAGTCTTAGAAGTAGGATTATACAAATACAAAAGATAATATATTACATACCTATATACAGCACTGTAAGTCTTGAGCACTGACAAAAGATAGCAGACATAATAATTACAGTAAAAAATTCTAGACTACTCATAGAAACCAGAAGAGACTTCCTTAGAGAGAAGCGTGGCTAAAATAGCCATGTATTTCCATCCCTGCCAAATCTGCCAGGTATACAAGGCGATTCAAGGGCATTTCACTCTCTTCAGAAAAGTCATTGCAACTCTACAGCAAGTGCTTCGAAGCCACATGCTTTTTGCACAAATGTTACAGATTCTCACATGAACAATAATTCTTGCCTTCAACAGAGCTCGGAAAGTGTAGCTGTTCAGAGCCATAATTGGAAACAGTGCCCTTCGATTCAAACCTTTAAGGTCAGTTATAAATGTCAGTATTAAAACATCTTCTCTTATTATGATCTGAGATGATTCACTCTTTCCTAATGTTTTCCTGCAGATTGTTGCAGCGTGTATGATGCTTGGAGCACATTCATCGCAACTACCCACTCTCAGGTAGACTGAAATATGGGATGTCTTAACAGGTTTTCCTTACACTATTAGAAGACCTCTACTTTATTACGCATTTTTCATTCATCAGCCTCAAGTGATCAGATAATGCCCAAATCCAAGAGCTTGACAATTTTAGAAATATTGTGAAAGAATTAAAACTGCCTCCTACCCTACGACCTCCCACTCTTCCCACTCCCAAATCCCACACCATGGATATTTGGATAGCAAATAATTCTGCCCTCCCTCACAACTACCCAGTTGTTTGGGTTTGTGGGTTGTTTTTCCATTTTTAAGAAAAAGAAGCACAACTAAAAGTTCTGTTACTTGTATCAGGAAATAAATTCTTCAGACCTGATCAGCATCAAGGTGTGATGTCAGTTCACAAAACCATGCTTATTGTGTAAGTTGCCCCAGAGACCAATACGTATTTACTTGAAACCACAGACATACAGAAACTGCAGCTTTTAATACACCAAAAGCCTCCCCTTTCATCACGTTCTCAAAGAATTATGAAGCTCTATGTAATTCCAGCTGTACCAATATAAGCCTGTGTCTCAGGTTCAAGCTAGACCAGTTAGAATAACTGGCTGGATAAAATAAAAGGATAAACCAACTTTAACACTGCTTTATTTGTAACCAACACTATCGTACGCCTTATGTCACATATCTAAATTTTATGGCATTTTAGATCCTTTGAAATTCTGATTTGTAGCTAAAGTGACTAAATCTTCCCAGTATCTTCTGTACCAACACCCAACTTGAAAGAATGTCTACTGTGGAGCTAATCATCAACTAAACAAAGCAAAAAACAGACCAACAGAATTACTTAAAAATTCTAGTCCCTTAACACTAACTGTCAACTACTACCACAAACATTTGTCAGTTGGAATTTTATTTATCAGTTCTAGCTTATGGTTCAATTTAATCTACTGTAAAGTGTTTCCAAAGTATTCTTAAATGCTACACTGCAAGAGCAGATCAGGAGGCAGCTGCAAGTTCTGCAGGTTATTTCTTCGTAACGTCTAGAACAGATTTCAAGAAAAAGAAGAGCTCTACATTCAGTATGTGTAGTGCTAGCCCAGGTCTGCTCTCAGCTGCCAAAATCCCTTCTATTGCTTGTGGTTATGCATGCTCCAGCAGCCACCTGTATCCGTTTAAATGAAACAAATGGACTGTCTCATGTGTATTGTAGAAAAACCTGTAGAAAAGGGGCAAAATTTTCTGCTGTACAAAGTATCTAGAAAAACATACAACTTCAAAGAACCAGTTTATTTCACTGGCCAAAATAATAAACACTGAACAGGACAAACTTGTAGCTCATACATTAGGAATGTAAGTTTTCATGTACAATTAAGAAAGCACTTCACTATAAAAAGGTGAACTACTGCATTACTAGAACATGGAACTGTGTCACACAACAAACTGAGCACTGTGAGGAAGCATGGCACACTTCTTTACACTCAGGCTCTCAGGTGAAGATGGACATCTATAGACTAATGCAGCTATTCCACATACATTGGTGACCATTAAGAAACGCACACATCTAGTCTGCAGTCTTAGAATTATACAACTTATTTGTCCCTATCAACTGTGTCTCCTCATCTCTTTGCTTATTAATTGCTATCAACCTGAATAACATTAGCTGCTTAAGTTACTTGTCCTTCAGTTTAAGTCAAAAAGGGATATCTAAATTTATCTCCAGGCAAATAGGAAAGTCCACCAGAATTTTAGTGTTTGTTTTGTTATAAGGTTCTTGACAATAAGGGATCACTAGCTGCAGAAATCTGGACAGCTGGGAATTACTATGCCTTCCATCTTCTTCCTATTTCTCCACTCATAATATATCGTCTGTTTGTCAGCTATTGCTTCTCTAAACTTCCATGTAAAAAAGTTTCAATGTCCATTTTAATTTAAGATCTTAACATTGTAAGAGTTGGTATCAAACTTGGTCACCAAACTGACTGCAGGTTAAAGGTTATGTAACCTTGAACAGACTGTGGGTTTAGAATTTCAAAGTATAACAATAATAGATATAAAAGACTAGGAATTACAGTGCTAGTTATATTTACATTATAATTTCCCTTTGTGCTTGCAAGTTACTGAAAGTACACATCCTTTGGTAGTATTCTTTTAGTCTTAATAAGAAGTTCATGTTAAACACATTCACACTTCTGACTTCCTTGTCAGTGCAAAGGGCTCATACCTTATTTCCTACATAACATTGTTACATGAGCACATCTCTTCCCCATAAACAATAAAAAATACAAATGACAGCAACTCTTCAGTGAGTAGCTTTGTGCCTGATAGTTAAGAATCTGCAAGAAAAAAAAGTCTGTCACACAGTCTGTGAGTCTAAAGAGTGACTACTATAGCAACTGATAAGAACACTCATCCACAAATACTGCTGCTGTATGACTTTTGGGCCAGGTTCAGAAACATACAGAAAAATCAAAAAGCATCTGTAATGCAGGCTCCCACAGCCATGAAGAAGTGTCAGCGTTGCACTGTGCACTAAATACCACTACAAAAACCACCACATCAAATGCTGAACTGATGCTTCTAGTTTTAACTGTACACATAAGCACAGCTTTCCTGTGGCTAACACAAGAGAACGTTTGTTCTTACAGTGCTCTTCCAAAGTTTCATGCCCATACTGAAAGACTCCTCTGAAACAAAAACTATTTGCAGTTTTGCCTACACCAAGTGGTGGTGAGAGAGTAAACCCTGGGAAAGAGGCTCTGTTTGTTCCCCTACTGTGTGCTTGGAAAAAAAAGAAACCCACACAAGCCTTGATCAGTGGCTGAGCAACCAACCAAAGTTTGTTAAATTGCTGCTGCTGTAAACATCACATGGAGCCATAAGCAATAAGGTGTATAAACACGGTAAGTCAAAGAGAAACTTTCCAAGCTATTAGAAACTGATGCAAAATAATTACAACTGTTCGCTATTCACAATTACTGTCAAATGTGAGCCAAGTAAAAATTTATGGGTTCGAGGTTTAAGAAAATAATGTATAGCATATAAGGAGCTTAATGTACCCACGTACCAATATCAGTATACACCTTCGGTATTTTATTTTTCATACTTGTCAATTTAAGATCAGTCAGTTGACAAAGTTATGCTAATACTAGGAGGTCGCTGCGGATTAGGTTGTTTGCTTAAAATAGGAAGATCTGTTCTTTCTGTTCCATATATCAGTTTGTCCTCCTGAAGACTGCAAGCTGAAAACCTGTTTGCCTCTGTACCAGATACACCACCACGATTATTTGGAACTGTGACACCACTGACCTGTTCAAAGGACTTACTAAATACAGTGGTGGTCGTTCTGGCCAGACTATGACTGCCAGGCTTAGGCAGGGACTGGCTAGTTGTCAGTGTCAGTCTCTTCAGAGAGACAAGTTCTAGATTCTCACTCATGGCTCTCTGAGTTTGTTTTCGTGACAAGTGTTCTCTGCAGGTTTCTCCATCTTTTTCTTTTCCTCCAGCTTTGCTTCCTCCAGACCTTCGTTGGCTCTTCCCCAAAAGGTTCTTACTGCTTGTATTGCTGCTGTTAGATAGGGCAGACTGACTTGTACTAGAAGTAGCTCTAGAGTAAAACCCTTCATCTGTCTCAGATGCTTCTGTCAGTTCTTCTTGAATTGCTAAATCAATATTATCTGTATTGTAGAAGAAAAAAAAAAGTATTAGGAATTGACTTTGCCATATTTATTTTATGATTTGCTAGATTTTTATATTTACAAGCATGAAGCCATACAGCAACAGAATAGAGAACAGAAGAACAAAACACTTACCTATTCCATTGCATTTTGGAATTAAGGTTCATTATGACATAAAGTTATGGCAAATAATGCTGCATTAACTAGATCAAAAAGCATGCCCAAAAACTCATTTTGTAGTGATTTTGGGGAAGAAAAAAAAAAGCAGTCTTGTTAATTCATGCAAGAGATTAGAAACATATGGATTAGAAGATACCACACAGAACAAAGTATAAATCTTATCTTGAGCAAGTGCTCTGGTACATGATTTTGCAAAGCTCGTTAATTATATATAAAGGTGTATGACCAATGTCCCAGGACACCCAATATGGCACCTGCATGTTTAGCAACCCAAGAATGCTTTAGGACTGAAAGGTCACCTTCTGCATCATAGGTCTGGTGGTACAAGTTGGAAACTCAAGCACAACAGAAGATCTGCAGTATACCGTGAAAGATGGAATTTGAGAAATCTGAGGTTCACAGTGAGATATTTTTCACATCTGTTTTGACAGATTCTTCATAACATTAATCACTGGATTTTGTAAAACAAATAAATATGCTTAATAAACTCAAAGGTATGTTGAAGCTCAGTGTATTTTCTCCAGAAAATAAATCTACTTGTAAGTACGTCATCACTGTCTGTGGCACAGACAAAGCTGTGTGCAATACATGCATTTGTGTTATTACACATGCAAATAAATTATCTGCATACTTTAATTCTCCAAACATGCAGCAGTGACCCTTTCAATCAACAGTGGTACCTTAGAGTGCAGCTATAAGTGCTCTGCTAAAACTGCACTCTGCCAGATGAGTTTATTCCATCCTCCATTTTTCTTACAGATTTTTGCCTCCTGATTTCTGGCATGCCTCTGCTGTCAGTTCTAGGATCTGTAGCTGTTTCCTGTACTCCCTGTAAATGCTGAACATCATTCTCTGCTAGTGCTCTGCTCTTTTCCCCATTCCCGGTCCTCTCTCCAGCCACACTTGTGACACTAATCTCAGGTATGATAAAGTTGCCCAATTCAGTGGCATCATTACCACTCTCTGGTTGTTCTAGAATTAAAGATGGATAAGAAAAAACAAAACAAAACAAAACATGTTTGAAACAAAATGTAACAAAAGCCAGTAGATACAGATGACTAAAGCATTATAAATTAAAGCAGATGTTTACATATTAACCTCTGGTTAATTAGCAACATTAGCAAGTATGGAATTTTGCTTTATTTCTAAATCGCAGGCTTCAACCTTCCAACTATTGGCCTGGACCCACATACTGGAAAGCCCCATGCTTGAGCTTTCAAAACTGAAATTTTTGAGATCAGAAACAAACATTCAGACATTATCAGGAGTCAAAGAACTCTTCACAATTTTATTACTGTATTCTCTATATCACCATGCTAAAGTGAAACTGATTTTACAGTGAAATGGCATATCAACTTCATGTATTACCATGCAAGATTAGGAATTCTACATGTATAGTGTCATGATGCTGCACAGTAGTCAGCCTGCAAGCTAACAGTAAAACAACTAAGCCAACTCAAGCACTCTTTGACTTCCATTTTGTTTCTTCATTTCAAAAAACTGTTTTCAACCAGCAAGATACTTACAAGTAGGAAAATACTCCAGTTACTAAAGTCAACTTATTTAAATAAAACCTATGGAGTTTTGCTGCAGGTTTGCCACCTACTAATAATATAACAAAAATGTTGATCTCAGGCTTTTTAAGCTTCTTGTATGAGCTTACAAATAAATTAATTTGCAATTAACTTATCTGCATCACACAAGTAATTTACTAAGTACAGTTGAAAAAACAGGGATTAAGCTGGGGGGAGGGAAAGCACTACAACTTTCTGCAGCACTGGGGAAAAAAAAAAAAAAAAAAGAAATTAAGGCAAAACCCAATGTAGCTTGGTTCTAAGATTACTTCTTTTCCTTTGGGTAAGTTGTCCACAGCAGATACACAAATGCTCAGGCTGGCCAAAAAAACATAATTTCAAGATTTCAAAGATTCCTGCAGACATAGCCAAAATTTCCCAAGCAAACATAAAACTCCACTGCTACCCCTACCCAAAGTGAGAGAATGACTGTGTGTAAGCACAAGCTATTTAATAATGATATTTAGTGATAAGAATGCAATAGTTCCTACAAGGTCCTGGTATAACAAATCCAAATTCAAAACATGCCTGCCTACATTAGATGAAGACAGGTTTGAGAAAGATGAACTCTTGAGAGAAAAAAAAAAGAGTTGAAACTTTGCAGAAACCTCAACTTTAGGCATGTGACAAGTTACAATCCCAGCAACCTGTCAGCTCCACAGTGTTTGAGGTATTCTCGGTATCTGAAGATCTTTTTTAAAAAGTATTCACAATTGCTTTATCAGCACTAGCTCTACAACCACAAAATTGCACTTACATGACATGAAGAAAAAAAAAAAAAGGGAAGTTACAGATAGTCATGACACATCCTCCTGAAGATTTATACCACACAAGCAAAAGTGAAGAAGACCAAGAATCACCTGCTATACAAGAACTATATGCTATGCGGTTATATATTCCACATGTTATGTATGTATACTACATGCAAACACTATGGCCACAAACTTGACAAGACTAAAAACACATAAAAAGCATGGCTCAGAATAAAGCCCAACTGAATCCCTGTGTTTATTCATAACAGAGTTCTTCTGAAGACTAAGTGAGGACTGCCCAGACCACTCTGCCAGTTTGCTACTGCACATAACAGAAGCTGACAGTACAATCATTTAACAGACAGATGAAATCCAAACACAGGAATTTAGGATGACATTATTTTCCACAATGGCAGCTCTAATGCTTTTAAGCTGGAGAGGATCCTCTCTTCCCCCTGTCCCTGTGCTGAGGACTCCTGTGCAGACAGAATGTACCTCTAGGGCAAGCGGGCTACAGCGCTGAGCTTTTGGCTAGCAGTTGTGCTGGCTGCACTTATCACAACAACAGAACTGGCCTCAGAGATAGAAAATTATTCTGGCAAGGATGGACATTATTGTCCCATGGTATCAGATCTATTCCAGATTTTATCTCTGGAAAAGTATCTCTTTAACCAGTTATACTAAACAAAGGAAATGGCATTAATAGTGCTGCTATTAGCCAGTAGCTTCCTGATATTTGGCAGGAAACTCAAGTTAGAACTGTTTCCAAGTGCTATTTCTTCTAACAGCACTTCCTGCAAAAGTCTTCCATTGTCAGTAACAACAGCAGCAACTCAGCATCTTGAACCACAGTAGCAATAATTAATATAAACAAATACCAATAATGACAGTGATAATAGTAATACCACCACACAACACCCTTTTTTCTAAATACATAGGAGCAGAAAGAGTGGTGAGGAGAGAAGATCACCACTCTGATTGGCCTCATTGGTCTAATTTTACTAGGGTGAGGTACCGATGTCTCTCCTGTTGCAGTCTTCAAACTCTTTCCTGCTAACCCATGAGTGCAGCTACAGGTACCTTACTTCAGCAAAACTTCTTCCAGGACCTACTGAGCTCCATGTGCACAAGCCAATTCATCTGGAAAGTTTACATTGAGAGCCAGGACACCGAGGAGAGGAGAGTGAGCTCTGTTCTGCCCTATCGGTCCCCTCCCAACCAAAGGCACAAAAGCACTAGTTAACAGCATCCAGTGCCAAAGAAATGAGACTCTGAGTGCACAGCAGAAATCAGAGGGAGAACTTCTTTTGTTACAGGTTTTGTGTAACAGCGATATTTAATTATTGGTTTTTGGCAGCATATGTTTCTAAATGTAGTATCTGATTGTGATATCAACACTTCACCCATCACTGCTGCATTCCCACAGCTGTGCAACCACAACGAACTGGGGAAAAACCCTCAACACCTAAGAGTTTTACTCAACATAATTTTGTCTAATATTTTAGTTAAGTGCTATTAACTACTCCAAATGAAAAAGAATCTACCTTTCTACCTTTCTTCAAGTTAAACATTGAGCAATAGGAATAAATTAATGAAAATATGGGATACTGGGTGTCTCAGCTCTCATTAACACTATGTACTACAACATCTACAGTCTTGTGGCAGGGGTAAGGCTACACAATCCACGTCCTTCACAGTAGCATCCCCTCCTTATTTTGAAGCTTTTGAGAGCAGTTAAAGCAAATCTCCACCTTCATAGTGCTTGGTTTTGAAGATAATACTGCTTCAAGCTGAACAGCTCTGGGGGACCCATCCTTTGAAAACGATTTTAATACCTAGTGCCTAAGGCAATGTAGCAAAGGAAGAAAAAGGGCTCTGCTAGATTGTGTAGAGACAAAACTGAATGTCAGTTTGAAAGTTAATATAAACATGTCCACAGTAGTTGAAGGAAAATGCATTTGGAGTCACATTTCTGAATGCTTTTAGTACAACCAATCTTGATAAATGCAGTTCATGATTACTAGCCACAAAGAATTAATTTGAAAGCTATTTCAATTATACTCTACCTTATTATGGTTGCCTACATCATTTGTCTCAGATTGCACAGACAAACTGCCTATTGGGATTGTAATGCAATTTTAACCACAAGCTCCAGCTGCATTTCCTGCACAACAGTGTTAGCATTTTGAATTATTCACAAAAGCCTAAAGCTTATATCCCAAAATTAGCATTTATTCCAGATTCCTAAAAGTTATAACTATTTCAGGAATACTGTTCCAAAAGGAAAAAAAAAAAGAAGAAAATTCTCTCCACAGAGATTCAAAGACTAATATTTCTAAATTGTGTACTACACAAAACTAAATTTCTGCAAAGGGGAAAGAATGTCTTGTCCTTCTTCTCTAGTTGATGTCTTTGATTCTGTGTTATGTACCTTACCAACATCTGCTTAGCTCTTCTTACTCAGTCTGTTATATCAGAGTGTTTTATATGCATTACCTCTACACAAAGGGGTTCTTGCCCAGTAAAAGGTTGCTCAGGAGTTCAGCAGATTTTCCATTAGCAAGGAAAGCGTTGCTAGGGCTTGCTTTGGTTTGTTTTCTGGCTTCCATAAATAACCATTTGTTTAGGTGTTTTGTCCCTTACACATTGTATGATCTTTCTGGTCTTCCTCTATTTGTGAATGGAGATGCCACTCACAGCTTGTTTTTAAAATACAAACACAAAGAAAACTAATGCTAGATAGATGCTTTTTAAGCTTTGTGATTTATAGTCAGTCCAATTCAATAGCACTGAATAATTTGTTGATAAGCGGTGGCTAGTACCAACTATAAATACTACCCCCATTTGTGATTATACAAACCCATTTTGCAAATGACGTTAACGTTTAGTACTTCTCAAGTATCTACCTTAAGTCCAAATTCCCAATAATAATTTGATTTTTCTTAAAAAGTGCTTCTAAGTAACAGCTCTAACAAATAAGTTACAAGGTTGAGTATCATAACAAGATTGAATGTTAAGATGACCTATTTTGAAAATTGACTTCAATATAAAGTTCTAGCAAAGGCTAGTAGGATTTAATGTCCAAAAAAATTATAAACTGAACTTTTGAAAATTTATAAAAATGTTAATTTATATTTAAAATGTTAATTCATTTTTATTACACTTTCAATTCTTCTGAATGAACTAGCATTCATTATCCCTAATCTGTGTTCCCCTCCACAACCTCATTTGAACAAGCCTCAGAACCACTCAGAACTAATTGCTGACAAATTACCAACCTTGAGAGGGCATCTGTCCATTTTTAAGCTGAAATATCATAGTTTCCTGGCGCCCAGTCTGTAGTCCCTACTTAACAACTGTAAGCCTGAAGAAAAGGAAACAACTAAAATACTGCTTGGCAGTCTTGAGCTTTCAGTAATGACTTGCTACTGGATCTCACGTTAAAGACACTAATCTTTTGCTCCTCAGTGTTGTCTGACAGTTTTAAGCAGTTTTTAATCAAATGAAAAGAAGTTTGGTTATTTGCCTTCCTTTGCCCCTCACTCCTTCCCTCTGGCAGCTTACTGTTGGCACTACTACCACCAGTGTGTACCCATTGCTGCTCAGAAAGCTCTATCATTATTTTAAAGTCATCTTCCAGCAGCATATTTATGAATCATTTTCTCACTTACTGGAATTAACTCAGTCCTTTTTGACCAGTAACATGGCAATACTTTTTTAACTGAACTGTCCATAAACCCACACAGTACACAGCATTCAGAAAATTTTATGATACTACTTCAACATCTTTACTGAACCTACTAAAAGAGCATTCTTATCTACATTCACTGGATTAGCCTGTTACCAAAATAACAAGTGCAGCAGAGTAAGGTATTGCCAACTTTGACTTCTGATCCAGCTCTTCTTCCCTCATCTGAAAATGGTAGAAGTGGAATGTGTTTCTCCTTTTGCAGTACATTGAGCACCATTTTTACTACTTCTCAGCCCAGATCTGTGTTTTGTTTTGTGGAAGCCCTTACATTAGGTTGACAAATGCTCTAGTTTTGGCTGGGGCTGAGTGAGTTTTCTTCACAACAGCTGGTATGGAGCTGTGGTTTGGATCCGTGTTGGTAGCAGAGTGTTGGATGTTCCCAGTGCTGCTGAGCAGGGCTCACCCCGAGTCAGGGCCTTTGCAGCTTCTCACACCACCCCACCAGCCAGTGCACCAGGGGTGCACAGGAAGCTGGGAGGAGACACAGCCAGGAGATCTGGCCCCAGCTGGCCAAAGGGATGTCCCACACCATGTGACATCATGCCCAGCACAGAAAGCTGGGGAAAGAAGGAGAAGGGGGGGGGGAGGGAAGGCACATTTGGAGTTATGGTGTTTTGTCTTCTCAAGTCCCCATTACAGGTGATGGGGATGGCTGACCACCTGCCTGCCGAGGGGGACCAGTGAAGCAGTTCCTTGGCTTGCTTTGCTTGTGTGCCTGGCTTTTGCTTTCTCTATTACACTGATTCTCTCTCTCAGCCAAAAAGTTTTCTCACTTTTGATTGTCCAATTCTCCCCCCCCAACCCACACTGCAGGGGAATGAGCGAGTGGCTGTGTGGTGCTTAGTTGCCAGCCAGGGTTAAACCACAAAACCAAAACATAGTAATCTATGTTAAATCTCTACCCTTAAATTTTTAAATAATTTAAGGTAAATGAAGCTTTGTGGTAAAGTTGTTAAATATTTGGTTTGCTTCAAGTACTACAAGGTACTTTTTAGAAGAAAACAAGAACATCATCCTCTTCAAAGAACCCATAAGTTTGTACAGATCCCTTTAAAATAAGAAGAGATTTTGTGGGGCTTTTTTTTTTTTTTTTCTGAAACTCGCTCAACAGGCTGAGAGAACTGGGGTTGTTCAGCCTGGAGTAGGCTCTGGGGAGACCTCCTTGCAGCCTTCCAGTACCTGAAGGGGGCCTACAAGAAAGCTGGAGAGGGATTTTTTACAAAGGCATGTAGCAATAGGACAAAGGGTAATGGGTTCAAACTGAAAGAGGATAGATTTAGATAGATCACATACAAGGAAGAAATTCTTCAGTGTGAGGGTGGTGCAACACTGGAACAGGTTGCCCAGAGAAGTTCTGGATGCCCCACCCCTGGACATGTTCAAGGCCAGGCTGGATGGAGCTTTGAACAACTTGGTCTAGTGGAAGGGGTCCCTGTCTATGGCAGGGGAGCTGGAACTATAAGATCTTTAAGGTCCCTTCCAAACCATTCTTTGACTCCATGATTAAGGAAATAAAGAATATACTTCATCTGAACTTGTCCTGGGTTCCATGATAGTGTTAATGTTCACAAGCAGGTGCAGCTTATCTCAACCCACAGGGCTTTTGGGTTTTTTTTTCCCTCCCGATTGTCCTCTCCTGACACACGTGGTGAAACCACAACAGAACTGCATTAAGATTCCTTTTCACTAGTCCAAAACACAAAACTCTCCAAACTGCTGCTTGCTTACTAGTAATGAAGATGTGCAATAACAAAACTCTCAATATTATTTAAATGTGTAAGAGTTGAGAATTTATTGCAAAATGTTTTTCTTACCATGCCTTTTCCATCTATGCCCTCTGATAGACATGCTAGTCACAGCATTTCTTGATATTCTGGATGAAGTTGGTGTAATTTCAACCTGAATGCATCTTGTACCTTCTTTACTAGATTTCATGGCTCCCTGAGGCAGTGAAGCTTTTATTGCATTAGCAACCTAGAACAGAAAGGATGCAGCTAAATTCTTAACATGAACATCCAGATTTGAGAATAAGAACTCTGTCAGGGATTGATACTATACCCAAGAACACAAGTGTACAATTCCAGTTTAAAGGTGAAGTACACCCAAAATACCTGTGCATGTGTGTATACTCCAACACAGCTATTCACATGAGCACAGCCACATAGACCTCATGGGATTTAGGGTCCTGGTGTGATGCTGCATCATGTGTGTTCACAGGTAGTATTTCCTAGTCTAAAAATTCTACTCAAAAAAAATGCAGCAATACAGTACCTACCAGCAGAGGTTCTGGATACAGTTCCAACTGTGCTCTATACAAAACGTCATCCATAGCTTTACGAGCCAGATCCCACTCTCCGTTGTAACTACAAAGGTAAATACATGTATATAAAATAAGCATCTATATCGACAGGTTAACCTTGGTTACAATCTTCACAGATTTAGTGTTCCTTGAGAGCTCAGTTTAGATGAACTGAGCTACTGGCATTCATTAGTGAGAAGCTTGCTATTTAGAGAACTTGTTCTGAAGTAGCATCTACGGACAGAAGGTTTTATTTTCATTGGCCACCCTGAGTAGTTTTAAAATTACATAATTAATTACTGATCAGCTAGTCATGAAATATTCTGAAATTTGAGCAGGTTTGTTTTAACATTACTCTACCTTTTGAGGATTCCTGCATTACCAGTCTTTAATTATTTCAGTAAGAGAGCTTCATACATTAACATGACTATCAATGGGTAGATCACAGCATTTCAGAGAAAAAATACAACCTCTTTCTCTTAACTACACTGATTTCCAAACTAAGCATGCAAAAATGCAGACTGCAGACAATGGCTGTAAAGTGGCTTTTTTTAAAGATTTTTTTCACATCAGGAGTTATACCTATTAAGTGCTGTTCTAGCTCTCTTTCCCTTTCTCTTATGACAAAAGCAACTTCAGCCAACTAGTTGGAGAATTACATTCACCTTCCTGGGCACCTTATTGCTAGATACAGCATCTGCCAACTACAAAATAAAACATTTCAAAGGTAGCATGTCTAAATGAGTGCAGAAATGAAGCTGATATTTCTTTGTTTTGTATGCATACAAAAAAATCAACTTACAAGGCATAATAAATCCCTGTTAGCATTTGCACCATGAATTCAGATGAGACTGGAATTCTGCTGTTGACTCCCTTGTACTTTCTCACTTGTTGGCGAGGATATCCGCAGACACAAATCCTAAAGAGGTCACACATTTGTCAGCAGCAAACAACATCCAGCCACCTCGGTACTGAACACTGCAAAGCTAGCTGTTTAGTATGCATTTTCATTACAACAGAACCACAGGAAGATATCCATAAACAACCCTGCGCTCAAGCAGACTCTCTCTTGTTCTGGAAAAAGGGCATATCCTCTACCATTCAAATCCTTCAAAATAAGAGACATCCCAGACACCTCTCTTACATTTATGCTACAGCGAAGCATAAAACACTGCCAGTAAGAGCCATTCTGAATCCATGCATTTGCTGCAGAACAGACAAAAAGATCAGTTAACTGTATTTGAGGAAATAAAGCCGCAGATCACCTATTAATATCACAGACAGAAACGGAAGCATCATTGCATATAATATGAAAGTTGCATGCAAGTTTTCAAGCAAAGAGAGCAGAAGTGTGATATTCATAAAATTATCCTAAAATTCCAGCAAAAGTCAAATTTAGAGTTTAGTTCCGAACTACATTCCACATCAGATTCTGTAGTCAAAACATTTAGGAAATCAAAGATACTGGGTAGTTAAATATGTGTTGTGGTCTGAGGCTTGGAATGGG
>NW_008629108.1:0-18382 GCF_000691845.1 Merops nubicus
GGCGCCCTGGGAGGGCCCGGCCTGCCCGCAGCCCCTGCGCTCCCCAGCAGCCACGCAGCGGCGCGGAGAAACCGCAACAGAAACAGCGCGTCCTCCAACCACCTCAGGTTTTATTTACAGCAGTACAGCGGGATTCCATAGAGAACTCACCTGGATCCTGGAACTAGTACAGGCTACAACAACCCAGAGCTTCAACAGGGCGTGTTTGTCTAAAGCTTATTTTTCACCATTTACTCAGTCACATCGTTACTTTAATTGGTTATATAACATGTTTGGTTTTTTAAATCCTTTTAATACAGTACACACTACGCTGTTCTTCATATCACACTGGGACAAGGGAAATCCAGGAACTAAGAGTAGCCCAGGATGACAGCATCTCAGGAAAGCACGTTTATTCATCCGAGTCCAAGTCGCTGTCTCCTGCAATGGAATGAAAGTCCTCGCTGTCTTCCTCGTCCTCAGACAGATGGACTTGACTTAATACGCTTGGACCACAGCGCTGCTGTTCCTCCTCCTCCTCCTCTTCTGAGATCTCATACCCTCCAATGCTGCTAAAACTAGTATCTCTTGTATTGGACTTTGGGTCTGGTTCTTCATAGCTGCCGTAACTAGAACAAAGGAGATACTCTTAATATACCGTCATTTCAAATCAGCTGCTGATAGCAACTACTCTGTATTTAACACCTGTTCCCTGAATTAAAGTCCATATGGAACACTCAGAACCACAGTGCACTTCAATTCTATCAATGACCAGCTTTCTAAAATAAACAAACAGTTCTTCTGGTGAGTCTACCAACATCCTCATCCCACTGTGATATACTTCAGGACAGGAAAAGAGATAACTCCAACACCTTCTATCTGTCACCTTTACTACAAAGAGAAAAACAGAGAGCTCATCATCTTCTGCTGACTATTGTCATGGTACTGGGCTGGACTGACCATTTGCCTGACCCAGCATAGCTACCTACTATGATCTATTAGGCAAGTATCAATAATAGCATTACAGGACTGAATTCCAGGAGTAGAAAAAGAACAGAGGATCTAATGCTAATACTCTACAGAATGAGCACAGAATGAGGAGTAGGTCAGTATTCTCTAAAGCAAATGCAAAAAAAAAATAAAGCTGATATTGCTGTACTTGTAATTTTCCAATAATGGAACTCCTTCCAAAATAGAGAACATGCATATTCCTACTCCTTTGGACTTAGAACTAAGCTGTTTCCTTTTAAATAAAGAAATACTTATTGAAGAAAAAAAAGAAGCACCAAAACCCAAACATGAAGGTAATCAGCTAAATCATCTTAGCTTCAAAGGCATCCTGTAGTTTTCAAGAAAACTTAGAAAAACCTTTTTTTGTCCTACCTTCAAAAACGGGAAATAAATTTTTTAAAAATGTTCTTTCAACCAATATTTTATTAGTGAAAATTTAACAGCAAAACCAAACTTCTGTCAATAAGAAGTAAATTGCAGTTATGGTAATTATGGTTGGAACACTAAAGGCACAAATAACACAAAATAACTTAAAAGAAAAAAACATGAAATATTCTTCAGCTTTTTATAATAAACACTTCAGAAATCTTTAAGAGAACACATTTTGTTTTGAAGAATTATTTTAAGAAGATTCTCAGCTCTAATTACCTGATATTACTGTCCTCCATAACATGAGATGCCTCCCCACCATCTGCTTCATAAGACATCATGCTTTCCTCATTGTCCATGCCCATTCGTGTGTTCTCCTGAAGAACATGTGGTTGTTTAGGCCTCACTGCATTGGGCTCCACATCCGAGTCACTGCCACTCTCACTCAGTTGGATAGCTGTGTAGTAAACCAACATTTGGTCACAAATCAACAGTTTTGATCTGTCAGCTACATACCCATTAAGACAATGTTTAAAGGCTACAAGGTCTCCCCAAGGTAGTAGGAAGGGTATCTGGAAGGTGATACCGCTTACTGAGCACCCAATTCCAATGTCATTCAAAAGCAATCTCATTACCACCATTGTTCAAAAAGGCCTCCTCTGCTCTGAATAATGTCCCTTTCTCCCCACCTAATAATTGTGCTGTATGCTCTCTACTGCATGTTTTTGTGATGGAAGCATGTAAGCAGTTCCTATTATAAAAAAGGACACTTACATGAGAAAGGATTATCTCCCTCTTCATCAGTCCCATCATCATCATCCTCTCCCTCTGACATGAGCAAATCTTCATAGAGGACACTGGCCTGGGGCTGTTGGGCTGATCCTTCTTCTTCATCAGCAAGGTCACCATCTGCATCTTCAACTTCCTAGGCCATACAGAACAGAGATAGTGAAGATCAAGCAACATACAAACTACTGCTGCCATTTTCAGCATATGCCTATTAATCCACTGTTCATTCTGAAGCATTCACTCATTTCTTAATGCCAACATTCTCAAACTACATTTAGGAGCCCAGCTATTCCTATGAGTACTGCTGTCTTTCAGGGTGGCAGACAAAGCAGACAACCCTTACTCTATGGAGACATCTACCGCAAGTACACAACACGTAGACTGCGGCTGGGATTTCTGTAAATATACTCACTGGGGCTGGAGTCTTAGGTTTCCCATCATCATCCTCATCAAACACTTCAATATCTACGTCTGAGTCTTCCTCGCCCAGCCTACCTCGCCCCTGGCGCATCTGAATGGGGAACACAAATAGCAGTACCATTGAGGAATGCACTACTGGACATAAACCAGAGGGTATACTGACACCTGGACCACAACAATGGCTGCAGAAGTACAGGGGGGGAGGAGAAGGAGAAGAGACAAAAAGAAAAACATCTTCTGGACCACAACAATGGCTGCACAAGTACAGGGGGGGAGGAGGAGAAGAGACAAAAAGAAAAACATCTGTATATTGCTCCCAGAGCAAGGATCCTTTCTCTCTTTATTCCAAGATCGGAGAACACACAGTCTCCACACACTTTTATCCTGATGTGCTCATCCCTGAAAAGGGAATCTCCAGCCTTAAAGCAGCAGAGTTCCTCGTTTACCTAGCTATTTCTGGAAAATACAACTAGATCTTAAAGAGTGCTTATTTTCACAAAATATTTTAAAAAGAGACAGCAGTTTCCAACAAATCTCCCATTTTTCCCTCAGCCACCATGAGTCCAAGGTAGAGAGGACATGCATATTCTGTCCAAAGACTATGAAGTGAAAGTGTATAGAAAGCTTGAAGATTTAAGCCTAAAAGGCATTCTCAAAAGCACAGACAGCCACAGTACTAGATGGAACTATTAATTTTGTCTGGATTGACCAGAATAGCTCTCACTAGTCTTTCTAAAGTCAACTTCAGTCTGGTGCCCCTCCTCACCTTCTTCCTCCTCCTGGTAATTTATTTTCTTGGTCATATTATTGTATCTACTTCTGCTATTCCACCTTCTCCAACAATTTTTTTTTGTTTTTGTTTAATACAGAATAAAGACTAAGAAAAAAATATTCCGCTGTTACTGTAACAGAAGAGGAGCTCAGGAAGCTCTCTCCTTTAGCAAGCACAGAGAAGGAGCAGAAAATGCATTTATTGCCCAAGCCTCTTTCCTTTCCTACTGATCACCAACTTGGAAAAAAATCAGAATAATCGTGGGAGGGAAACCACCAAGAATGGCATTTTTGTTCTTCATTCTCTGAGGTGTCAGTATCATCCTTCATTCTGTCTGATCTTCCTTGAAATGTGTCAGTAAATAGCTTCAACAACCAATCACCAGAGGCTCCCTTGCAGGCATTCCCACTGCAATGAAGGACTTTCTCGATGATACTCAGTTACAGTATTTCCACTATTTTTAACTCAATCATAAGTACTAGCAAGTTCTTCCTAGCTTCCTATAATGCTACATTTTGGGGAATTTTTTTTTTGTGGGGAGAGATGCATGGAGGGTGTTAAATATTGCACCAAAATTGCAGCCTGCTATTCTGGCTCCAGCGATATAATCTTTTTATACTTACTGCTTAAATAAATTTGAACTCATTTTTTGCTTAAAAATAATCTTTGTAATATCTCATTGTCCCTGAAATTCAAACCCCTCTACTCTGCTCTGACTCTGATAAAATTAATGCAACTTTCCAGACATAATCACACCAGAGTTGCACTGAATAGATAAATTACTTGTCTGCAACTGGGATGAACGACTACAAAGACAGCATTGCTCTCTTCTCACACTGGGTATGTAATGTTTGAATTTTGATCGTTTGGTTATTAGCAGAGCAATCTCTCCCAAGGCTTACGAACTTAACAGGTTTGCCAAGTAAACAAAAGGAACATCTCAGACACTAGGATGCTATTACTTCCACCATTACTTAATTGCATAGTCATAGAATCATTTAGGTTGGAAAAGACCTTTAAGATTATTGAGTCAAACCATTAACCTAACTCTGCCTAAAGCTGCTAAACCACGTCCCTAAGCACCACATCTACATGACTTTTAAACACGTCCAGGGATGGTGACTCAACCACTTCCCTGGGCAGCCTGTTCCAGTCCTTGATAACCCTTTCAGTGAAGAATTTCTTCCCAATATCCAACCTAAAGCTGCCCTGGTGCAACCTGAGTCCATTTCCTCTTGTCCTATCACCTTTTATTTGTCAGAAGAGACCAACACCCACCTCACTACAACCTCCATTCAGGTAGTCGTAGAGAGCAGCAAGGTCTCCCCTCAGCCTCCTTTTCTCCAGACTAAACAATCCCAGTTCACTCAGTTGCTCCTCACAAGTCTTGTGCTCTAGGCCCTTCACCAGCTTAGCTACCCTTCTCTGGACCCTCTCCAGCACCTCAATGTCTTTCTTGGAGTAAAGGGCCCAAAACTGAACACAGTACTCAAGTTATGACCTCATCAATGCTGAGTACAGGGGGACAATCACTCCCTTATTTCTGCTGGCCACACTATTTCTGATACAAGTCAGGATGCTGTGGGCCGCCTTGGCTACCTGGGCACACTGCTGGCTCGTATTTAGGCAGTTGTTGATCAATACCCCCAGGTCCCTTTCTGCCACACAGCCTGCCAGCCACTCTGTGCCAAGGCTGTAGCACTGCCTTGGGTTGTGGCCCAGCTGCAGGACCCAGCACTTGGCCTTGTTGAAGCTCATATAGTTATCCTCAGCCCATAGATTGAGCCTGTCCAAGTCCCCTGTAGAGCATTTCTATCCCAAAGCAGATCAACACTTCTGCCCAACTTGGTGTTATCTGCAAATTTAGTGAGGGTGCCCGTGATCTCTACATCAAGTTCACTGATAAAGATATTAAACAGAAGTGGCCCTAGTACTGAGACCTGGGGAACACCACTTGTGACTGGTTGCCAACTGGATTTAACTCCATTCTCCACCATGCTCTGGGCTTGGCCATCCAGTGCCATCCCCAGCAGAGCATATGCCCATCCAAGCCATGAGCTGCTGGTTGTTTCACAACAATGCTGTTAGCTTCACTGAAGTCCAGGCCGAGAACATCCTCAGCCTTTCCCTCATCCACTAGGTGGGTCACATTGTCACACAAGGAGACCACATTTGTCAAGGACCTGCCTTTCATGAATTTCTCATATCAATAAGCCCCTTCAACAGCACCCCCACCAAAGAGCCCCCTGGTTACCTTCTGACTGCTTGCCTTCTGAGGGTTTCTAACTGCTGCACTTACACAGTTTTTGAATTTCCAGCTAACATTCAGTTGTACCTGACTGCACACAGCTCATCTTGATACCAGTTTTGCAAGCTGCTTGGGAAATTACCTTTTTTGTCTTAGGTATCTCACTCTCTGAAGCATCATAACCACTTCTCATCCTTAAAAAACCAGCTGCTAGTACAGCATCCAACAAGATACTCAACTAAAAGAAAAACTGCAGACAGATGGAGAACAGTAAACAGAGGCACCCTTAGATCAAATATCCAGGAGACTGAAACAAAAAAAAAGGAAGTGAAAACTTTGCTTGGTCACTTGCCTGTGGAGTGTAAGGACCAGGGGTCATAGGATCAAGACTTTCCAGATCTGCCTCCTCTAGTGCTGCTTCCTTAGCAGTGGAGATGTCTCTCTCAAGTTGAGTCAGGTGTTCATCATACTAAGAACAAAGAAGCTTGCTAAGGTTGCAGAATGTGAAATTCAAACATACAAAAATATAAACAGTGCACCTGTCCACATACCTCAGCTAAAGTCTGGTAACAGATGTTTACAATCTCCTGGGCTGTTTTTGTGTACTGACTGTCTGGCCCTGTAGTAAGAAACAGGTCTTTTTATGCATTCTGACATTTGCTCAGTTCCAGCTGCTGAGACAAAGGCTGTTTTTTGTTACACAGCTCTCATGACACAGGTCCCTAAATCCCAACACCTTCTGATCAAAGCACATACATAAAGAAGGGTTCATATTCAGCTAACAAATAGCAACCAGTTTATTCCAGCATTAAAAATATGATTGAGGAGATAGGAAGCTTGTACCCTGTCAATCTCAAGAAGATTCCCAGAAACTGAAGCAGAGATGTATACTGAGCAAGTAGAAAAACATCTCCAACTACAACTGCCCCATTCTGCACAACGTGGTGAAATAAAGCACCATGTGACAGTAAAAACTTCACTGTTTAAGCATCTCTTCTCTCAGCAGAAAAAGAAAGCAAAGCAACACTCAAGCTCAAGATTCACAACTTCAGGCTTTAACAGCACTACAGAACAAGTGCCCAGATGTACCACCTACCATTGTATTTAATGCTGTTAGCAAGGATGAGATTAACATCATCCAGGAAAGTCTCTCTGTTCTGGTATTTGTGTTTGGAGATATTCTGGAAGAGATTGTCACCCAGTAAGTAATCAAATCTAAACATCTCTTAAGTGGCTACTCAGTTCAAGCTACACACCTTGCGGATGGTCTCCAGATCCATTGGATTAGCAATCACCTTGTAATAATCAGGAACAAACTTTTTGTTAACCGGATGATGAAATGGCCAAGACTGAAGGAAAGAAACCAGACAAGTTTAGAAAAATTCTTTGTATAATTTTTTTACAGTTTGAGCTACAAATTTCAGAACTGATTAATACTCAAAACGTATGGGAAGTATTTATCACAAGGCATCCTGAATCCAATCACTGAGCTTCAGGAGGGACAAAGATCTACCAGTTAGATTTTTAATGAGGCCTGCCGGTTGATACCTGTTTGACAGCAGGAACATGTAACACAAAATAATAATCACAGAAAATATTTTTTCTCTTTGATATCACCATTTCCTCTGCAACATAATTGTAGTGTCCAGCAAGAACACTCATTGCTGTACAATGAATCTAAGTCTGATCTCACAACTGGGGCTATATATACCAGCTTAACAGTTCATCATGGTGTGACAGCATAGAAAAACTCTAAAATATCTTTTTACACATCAGAAATGAGAACTTGATGACAGTAGAGAATTGAACCAACGCATTTTTAAAGAGGACAGGTATTGAGCCCTCTCTCATTCAGACTCTTGCTCCATACTCCATTCAGATATAAGGCACATTATATACGAGTAACACTGAAGTCCTTATCTGTGCAGTTTTATTTGGTAAGCTTAAGGGGCAGTTGTTTAAATACTAACAACTAGTACAACACTAGGTAAACCCAACCAATTAGAAATCAGCTTGTTTTGTTGCACCTGAAAACTGCACCCTTGCAACCACTTCCAGCAGGAGAAGAGTATGTTTTATAATGACCATGCTTAATGAAAATCAGTGACCACACTAATGGAAGGTTGACACAGGCACTATATAGGAGTGAGAGCAACCTTCACTTCTGCACCTCTGCTCCAGTTAAGAGGCGAGCACAGGCATGCCTGTGCCTATCAGAAAAACACAGGCCAGCTCCATGTGCACAACTACGCTGTAAATATACAGCCACAGGATGATAATCAGCATATTTTGCACATCACACACACACACACATCATACTCAAGCTACATACATCTGGAACTGCCATCATCTTCTGAGTGACAATGTTATCCAAAATGAAGGAAAAGGCCACTTGATCATCATCATCCAGAAGGGGATTAATTGCTTTTTCTAATCGAGCCAGTTTATCTTCCTTCTGCAGTAAAAGTAAGAAATATGAAAAAGTAGATGACCTGAGATTAGTAACTGTTAATACCAGGACACTCTGTCCCAAAGAGACTCATTCACCTTTTCACAAAGACACTTGTAAATAAGGGGGTATTATAATAGCCTAGGTCTAAGGCTACATACAAGATAAAGTAACTAGAGTAAAAAGCAAGCATCCATTTTTTGAGAAAGACTCCAATGTGAACTATTTAAAATTATAAAAATACAAATAGACCCCGGAGTGGGGTAAGGAGTTCCCTTAGTCTCCCACTCACCTTAAAGCCCTGTGTTTTGCCTGTTCGTGTCCTTTAGCCTCAAATCCCTCAACCACCCCTGACCATCCCTCCCTCCCCACTCTGACCACAGCTCATTCATAAGACTTGCCTCTTTTAGCTTTTCATCACACAGGTCCAGCATGGACTGAGATATCTGTGTCAGTGAGTGTTTTGGCCCTGCAAACACACAGGAAGTACAGTGAAATACTCCAGCCTGATTAAAAGGTGAATTATGCCACAATATGACAATATGTTTACTCCTAAAACATCACTAGTTATATTTCTAGCACAGTTGGAAGCATATCCTCAAGTATATTCCCAATACACACAATTAGTTTAGCATGAATTTTATATAAGAGAAGGTTATTTGTAGCAAATGTTCACACTTCTTGTATATATTCTGTCACAGTTTGGAAACCCTGTGGGAAAGCAGCTGTGCCAGTGGAAGACTGGCCTCTAAGACCTCCACCCTTGCCAAACTTCTAGAGAACAAATTTCTGTTTCCTTCATCAAATACAGTCAGTGAAGCAGAACTGCTAAGGAAGGCACGGTGGACGTTTAAGGTATATTCAGAAAACCACAACTTTAAATAATTTCATGATTCCTCAGACATTAAAACAAGTATTTGCAACAGAACTATAGAAAAAAAAAAATCTGGTTTATTAGGTTAAAACTGACTTAGCTGTCAAAATAATAAAGGAAGCAGTAAAGGCACAAACCCAGTGCTGTCAGTGTCACCCCAAATGCTACGTAGTCCAGAGAGTCTCAATGCAGCTGGGAGATTTTTTTAATCTGTCCAGTTAATACTTCTTGAACAAAGACCTTTCTATCAGTTGTCAGAATACAGCTGACCTATATATATTATAGTTGCTCAATGAATCAACACTTCTCACCAGCAGATGCGTGCTCTAGTGCAGAATTTATGCCTTTTTGGCTTTTAAACTATCTTTCTGACCTTCCCAAATGGGGAAAAATTTATTATAACTAAGAATCAAAATATGCAAAATCATTACACTAAACACTATTCAAAGTTGCATGCTCCAAGGCAATGGTTTCAAACGGTGTGAACTACTCCTTTTTGTATGGAAAGATTCATTCACTAAAGCAAAATACTGAGCAAGTAAGTTCACAAGTATCTCCCCACCAGTCCGTGTCTGAAAGCAAAAAGGAAGGACACTCACAATGCAGTCTACTGAAAACGAAGTTGTGGTTAGCTTCACTCCATATGAAGGGGACATGCAGGACTTGGCTTAATACATATACCAGTGTCCTCAATCATTGATAGGTCCATAACTGAACTTCAGTTACTACATCACAGGCACTAGTTACTGCACTAGGGCCCACTTCTTTCTTATTTATGAATTAGCTCATTAACATTAGCATCATCTTTCCAGGATATCTGCAAAAATATATTTATTGTTGCCATCTGGCAGTGAATTTATTCCGATTTTCTGTTGCTTTTGTTATGTCTAATGCAAAAGATCCACAGCTCATACATATACAACATATTAGCAGAAGCAGTTTCCCTGCATCGTTGACAGCCTACCGTTGTACGTCGCACTGTTCTTCACAATCAGCTCCAGGTGTTCTCTGAACTCTTCCCGGGACGGGTACTGCCGCTTACGAACATTTTCACGCAAGGTCTGTAAATCCATGGGCCGAGTAATAATCTTATAATAATCCTTGACAACTTTTGGATTTACAGGTGTGTGAAAGGGGTATGTCTGAGGATGCAAAGGAAGAAATGAATGCTTATTAACACAGTACTAGCATAGCTAATCTCAGTTTAACCTCCACAGCTAAACAGACATGAACATATAAAAGCTTTACACAAACTGTTCCTTAATGGCACCATGGAAAATATGATAAACTCAGCCCCACACTGGCCTTCACTTTTTTCTCCAAATGTTCTTTAATACGGTTATAAGAAGAAAAATCTCACAAACCATTCTCAGATGGTATTTTTGGCTATGCAGCACAAAAGTCAAGATACTAAACTTTAAGTTCTCATTTTAACTCAAAACTTCCATTTAATCTTTTGGTTTTACAAGTTTCTGATAAAATCTGGTCAGAAACAGTGATGTACACAATTTCATCCAGTGCTACATATATAAAAGTATTCCATATTGCTACATCAAGCATTATGCATCTTTTTCTAGTTTTGTTGGGGGAGGAGGGGGGAAATCATATCCCAGGCTCTGAATAAGTATCCATACAGAACTATTCAACATTATTTTCTGATATAGATGTTTTCAATCTCCAAAACATTCTGAACTGAGATAACTTAGGAAATAATGCACACCAACTGTGTGCAGGGTAGGGGGCAAACGGGTGGTACACCACTCATCAGAAAAAAAGCCTAGCCTAATTTTGGCATCCACAACACACAAGCTACTTCAACCGTATTGCTTAAGACACAGGTTTTTGGTCTCATAGCTTAAACTTACATTAGGAAGATCCCTTATGTCATTGATGATGCCCTCCAAGATGGATGACAGCGTCACCATGGGATCTGTTCGCCGTCGGTGGATAGATTTATGAGGACGCTGCAGAAATTAGAAGCAGAAAAATTAAGGCAGTTCCAAGATGCCAAATATTTACCCACAAAAACCCTAGGCAATTCAGTTTATTAATTTATGGGCAGGTTTCTGTGTTGCATGTGGAGGATGCAGAGGAGCAATAAAGAACATGGCCTATTAGCACAAAAAACAGAAACAGAGATGCTGCAGTCAGGTCAGTAACACCTTTACTCACATTCAGGTAATCACAGTGAACAGTTGTCCCTACTCGTCGCTTCTTCTTTGGAGGAAGCTGCTGTTTAGGAAACTTCAGGACCAGTGATTTCCTGCGAACCTCATCTGCACTAGGTAAATATAAAAAAAGCATAATATATTCTCCAGCCCTCTTGTGAATCGAGACCATTTCGCCCCAGTATTGGCTCTGATCCCATCTGCCATAATATCAAATACATAATCAAAATACTGTAGTAATAGCCTACGTAAAGCCCTGACACTTTATTCCTATAATTAATATATCTATCAATATTCTGCACTAAGCTCTAGATTGTTTTTTCTTACTACCCATCATATCACTGCTTCTTCCCTTACCTCTCAATCAGTTGTTTTCCCAGGACAATTTTTGTTCCTTCTACTTTGATGAGTTCTTCATTATCATTGTGAATTACTGTTTTTTCCAGCTCTTCTTCCTGCTCCTCTGTCATTGCAACAGGATTAGAAGGCGGGGCATTCGTTTGGTAGTAAAGAGGGCAGAACTTATTAGTCCTCATATGGCCAATCGCACCACATGCTCCACATTTTAGCTGCAAAAATGTAAGAAAGATGACAGATCCAAACTCATATACAGGCTTCTAATTTAGAGGAAAAGTATCAGTAAAATCCCCTACTCAGTCCTTTAGTACATCAGTAGAACAGAAAACCTCCCATGCTCAAGACCTGTAGCATGCTTTACATATGCTTACTTTCAAGTCTGGACGCTCTTTCATTTTCTTGGGCTTCTTTTCTGGAGGGCCCTTGAGTTTTTCCTTTTCTTGGTTCCGTTTTAACCGCCGCAGTTGTTCCTGGATCCTGCGCCGCTCCTTCCGCATCTCCTCACGGTGCTGCTCATCAAAGAGAGCAAACTTTCGTCTGGAGGGAGAAAAAACAAACCACACGTTTTTAATCTGAGTTAATGATGTGCCAGGTACTCTTCTGCCAGACCAATCACCCCACAAAATTTTTAATACCCTCCAAATGGACAGCCATTACATATATCTCTCTCCACATAACTACAATGCCAAACTTCTACACTCAATTCTTCATACTGCCAATAGAATGAACAGCCTACAAGTAAAGTTAAAAACTGAAAAAAAGGAAAAACATCATGTAGGTCTCACATGAACTCTTCATCCTTGGTGGTGCGTATGCGGCAGTAGGCGTCGATAACAGCCGGCTTCCGCACGGTCTCACACCTCACGTACTCCTTCCCGTCCTCGTCTCGGAACGTGCGGTAGATTTTGAGGCGGCGGCCGGTGGCAGAGGAATTAAGGCTGGTTACAGAGGCAGTGTCATCATCTTTGTGAGAGTTTGATGAGGCTCCTGAAGCTGTTGCTACAAGACAGTGCTTTATTTATTTTTCATTTCTTTCACGTTGTAGAAACATGTTTAAATACAGTTTTGGCTTAAAAATGTCCAAGACACAAATCCAGGAAAACCCAAGCAATAGAAGTCTTTCCCTCGCTTGCTCATGTTCTCTTACCATGACATAGAGCAATCTAAAAAAACTGTAAACTACTGAATTAACAACATGGATTATAAAACCAGAGGAACAGCTACAGTCATCTGGCACCCACAGGTGCCTAAGTGCAACCTGTAAGGCAACTGCAGCATGGCTTCTCTGCAGGGCTATGTAAGCTGTCTGCTAGCTTACAGTTACAGTAGGTTTGATCATAGGTATGGAGGTCTGGAAGAAACCAAAGGTCAACAATTACCTAGTTCTCCAACTAGTGTTACAACCAATGACCTAGTCTTGTCTCATGTGACCACAATTTTTCCAGCATTATCCATAATTTTGGTCAAGAGATTTTTTTTTTAAAATAACACTGGCTATCTTTCCATAAGTCAACAATCATCACCAAATCTTCCACATATCCCTTACTAAATTATTCCAGTAATTATTTAATTAGTGATTTATTCTTAATCTGGGTTTCCAACAGCAACAATAATATTGACACAGTTACAGCAGAGCTCAACTTTGCTCCATACAAATTCACCAAGTAACAGTGGTCATGGGAACCACCATACATTCACAGGTCAAACACTTTTACCTGCCAGTTAGTGATATGTCAAGTTCTCTGTTGGAATGCACTTAGAATAAACATGTCTCCAGGAGATCCGAATCTGGCAGCTGCCCGATTACCTCCTGAAATGCTGGGGTTTGAATCCCAAGCCCCGAATTAAGGTTGACATATGGGTGATCCCCACAGCCCTTCACACAGAGGAGGTGAGTTTGCCTTATAGCTTCCCCCCAGGGTGCGGCCGGCCCTGCAGGGAGAGCCAGAAGGGAAATGAGCCCCAGGGGTCCCGCACTGAGTGAACAAAGGTCAGGTGTCTGCTTGGGGATAAAAGCTGGGACCACTGGCAGGGAGTCAGGAGTGTCTGTCTGTGGAGTGCACTCCACAGAGCTTCCTGGTTCAGGGCAGACCTCCTGACTCTCCTGGAGCTGGGCCCTGGTCTGTTTAGACCTTTGTGAACGTGGGCTGATCAGGTGAGAGTCACTATGTGGGCACCTTTCTCTTATGTATTTAACTGGCTGGTTTGGCTGTTTCCCATGCCAACTATGGGAAACCTCAGTTCACTGTTTGTACCACCTGTTGTTGGCCGTCTCACATCTTTTGTGGGATCGCTGGGGGTGGCGTCGATCATGTACCAGCTGGTTGACCTGTTTGTACCCCCAGCAGTCAATGTTTCTGGTTACAGTACAGTCTATTGGTTGTTCTTTCTGCTGGCTGTATCATTCTTTCATTGGCAGAACACCTCCCAAGTGCACGACTACAGCACAATGTGAAACGGACACTGCTACCAGTCTGCATCATGTGCCTGTTTCACACACATAGCTGTGTTTAAAGCCAAGACCAAAACTGAGTACCATAAGCTGGATGCAGACACTATTTGTGAACACACCTTGAGAAAACTACCCAAAAATATGTGCCCCCACTTCCCCTAGGGAGGAAAAAAAAAAAAGATACTTAAGCAGCAAGCAGTCCATGTCTGAAGAAATATCAAAGTTTACAGTTCAAAATAAGCAAAGTTATGGGGAAAAGAAAATACTTTAAATGCATTTTCAGCCAGTAACTGCTCAGAAGGAAGAACCCCCATATAAGCATGGCTTACAACCAAGAATGTATAGATTCCTTCCTCCTTGTAAAGGAATCCACACTCTCCTCTGAGAGGCCAGATCAGCACACAAAACAGCACACAGAGTTCTGCAGCCCTTCCCAGGTACACTGTGGATGTTGCAGTTACTTACACAGACCCTTTTTGTCTCTCCTGTCCTTTTTGCCTCTCTCTTTGTCATTGCCACTGTCTTCTCCCAGAAGCATCCTCTGCAATTCCTTTCGTTCCTGCTCTTCTCTTTCCCGAGAGAGCTGAGAACTAGTTTTCTTGTTCTGTAACATATTTTCAATATTCTTTCCCATCTCTTCAAAGTCACTGTCTTCAGCTGAGCTGCTATCTGTGTCTGTTGACAGGACCTCAGTGGATTCTAGAACCCTGAAACAGGAGTCACCTTGAAAGTCAGTTAGTCCACTCCACTCCCACCAAAAAAATCAACCTGTTACCTACCCAGAAATACAAAGATAAAATGATGCAATGGTTTGAAAATTGTTGTTGGAAATCACTACTACAAGAACAGGCATAATATTCCCTTCTCAGTCCTCCTGTAATCTCTGTGTCCAAAAGATCAACTGTTCCAAGCCAAACTTCTGCAACAACTTGATCTCCTCATCATCAACAGTACTATATTCCCTCCCAGGTGTCTCAGGTCTTGGGCCAGAACAAGAAATAATTGCATGAATTCTTCTGGCAGTTCTAAAGAACAGGACATAGCTGCTACTCTAAGAGAGATGGTAAATTGCTGTTAACTAAAACAAAAGGGAATACAGTGGTGAACTTTTACCTGTGGAAGAGTGGAACATGCCATTGTACATGGCAGACTATGCAACTCATTCTACCTTTCCAAAAGGTCTATGCCAGAAAGACACCAAGGCTAACCTCTAAGTTTCTATGAACACCAAAGCCCTCTTTCTCAGTGCTGTATTTTGTGGACCAAATCAGCTGAATCAACATACCATTACATATAATTTAGCCTCAGGCACAGATAGCACTGGACTTTTAGGATGAGGACAGGGTGGGGTTCAAGGCTATAAACATCAGAAAAGAACTTACTTATTTTGTAAATCGAAGATGCGCTGACATTCTTCTTTGTATCTCTCCTGATGTTCTGCTACAGAAAACCGAGACCCACGTGCAAATTTGCTCATAGGACCTTCCCCTGAACGAGCCTGCTCTGTGGACATCGTACGCACCACGTCAATCACCTCCCACCGGGACAGCTTCTTTATCTGGAAGGAGGACGACAGGTAAGAAACTGCTTTAGAGACATACAACTGAGGTAGCCGACTGTGGATTTTGACTCCTTTCTGCACCAGGTCAGAGCAGAAGCGCATACATCCCTTCCACCATCAGCTGCTGAATCCATTATTAAAGAGAACTCTTTAACTTGCTCCAGGATCATGCTCACCTCCTCTTCAGGCACTCCAAATTTACGCAGAAGCTGTTTGGCATTTTTGAGAGACAGTCGGCGCAGATCAGCATCTGTCCCAGTCACTGTCTTTTTCACTGGCTGAGGTTCTTTATCGTCCTGTTCATGGGAAGATGCAGCCTATTAATGTCATCACATAATAGTCCTTCCTAGGCTCATCTAATATTTTATCTTCTTGATGCCCCATATTCACTCTGTTTCTCCCACATGACTTTCCAGTTACTGCTCCTCATCCAACCCAACCTTGGGAGCTATACCTTCTGCTGAGTTGGTTTGTTCGGAATCTTCACATAAGAAAATCCTTCACCACAACCAGTGGGATCTGCTACACCAGTCACTTCTAGGAGGCACTTGCCCTTCATAGCAGCAATGAAGGCTCGTGTGGTGTTCCATGGAGCTGTGCGCACCTGCCAGAAGAAGAAGAGAAACACACCCCCACAATCCTGCTATTACACTGAGGAGTGTTCCAAGCTTTTCATTGTGTGCTTTCAATCTGAACAGATTGAACTGAGATTGACTGAACTTTTCAACAGACATAACAAGAATGAATTCCACTTCTTGATCCTTCAGCTGCCCAGATAAAACCTCTATGAAGAAAAAAAAGTGCCAGACAACTTACATAAGGCATTTAAAGCAAAAAGTGTAGTCCTGAAAGGATCTGGCAAGAAGGATCCCCAAACACAGGTATAAGCTTGGGAGCAGACTTCCCAGGAAAAGTTACAAGAAAATTTGATCTGCTGAAACTCTTTTGCTGACTGTGCACCCCAGTAGGAAGGATATTGGCATTAGCAGGATACGTACAAGAAAGACCTAAACATCCCACTTCTAACTTCTGGGCTGCAAGTGCACACTGCTGGCTCACATTGAACTTCTCATCCGCCAGCACCCTCAAGTCCTTTTCATCAGGGCTGCTCTCCAGCCAGTCCCTGCCCAGCCTATTTCAGTGCCTGCAATTGCCCGGACCCAGATGCAGGACCTTGCACTTGTGGCCTTGTTGAACCTCGTGAGGTTGGCTTGTGCCCACCCCTCCAGCCTGTCCAGGTCCCTCTGGATGGATCCCTTCCCTCCAGCGTGCCAGCTGTACCACACAGCTCGGTGTCGTCAGCAAACTTGCTGAGGGTGCACTCAGTGCCACTGTCCATGTCCCCGACAGAGATGTTAAACAGGACTGGTCCCAGCACTGATCCCTGAGGGACTCCACTCGTCACTGGCCTCCAGTGGACATGGGACGCATTTCCAGCCACTCTTTGGGTGTGGCCGTCAAGGCAGTTCTTTATCCACTGTGTCATCCATCCACCAAATCCATATTTTAACAGCTTGGAGACCAGGATGTCGTGGGGCACAGTGTGGGAGGCTTTGCTCAGGTCCAGGTAAATGACATCAGTTGCTTGTACCTCATCCATTGAAGTTGTGACCTTTTCATAGAAGGTCACCAGGTTTGTCAGGCACGATTTGCCCTTGGCGAAGCCATGTTGATTATGCACAAACACCTCTTTGTTATTCTTCTGTCTCAGCAGTGCCTCCAGGAGGATCTGCTCCATGATCTTTCCAGGCACAGAGGTGAGACTGACTGGCCTATAGTTCCCTGGTTCTTCCTTCTTTCCCTTTTTGAAAATGGGGGTTATGGTTCCCCTTTTCCAGTCAGTGGGGATTTCACCAGACTGCCATGACTTTTGGAATATAATAGAGAGGGGTTTAGTAACCTCATCTGCCGGCTATTCAGTTTGTGAAAAGAATTTATTTTTTTCTTTTTTTCTCCTTATTCCATCAGGTAATCACAAACCTGATCGTCACTCACAATGGGCAGCTCTTCCTTCAATACCCTGCCACTGTGTTCTGTGACTCTGGGAGTGTGGTTGGAGCCCTTGCCAGTGAAGACTGAGGTAAAGTCACTGAGAACCTCAGCCTTCTCCATGTCACATGTAACCAGCTCACCCGTTTCCCTTCTAGGGTGGCCCACAGCTTCCCTAGTCTTCCTTCTACCATTAATGTACCTGTAGAAATTTTTGCTATTCCCCCTGATCTCCCTGACTAGATTTAATTCAAACTGAGCTTTAGCTTTTCTAACCTCTTGCTCCTCAGACTGCTTCCTTATATGTCCCCCATTCTAGCTGTACTTTCTTCCACTCGTGTAAAGCTTCTTTTTGTGTGTGAATGTGATCAGCAGCTCCCTGATCAACAAGGCAGGTTTCCTACCATTCTTCCCTGCCACCTTCTTTGTTGCTTCATTCTGTGTTGCCTTCCTTGCTTTGGTCTTTAAACCTGAGACCAGCCCTTGTGAACTCCAGATCCCAGATGTAGGCGAGAAAGCCTGGAGGAGGGAAAACTCCCTGCTAGTCAATGGAGACTGGGTTAGTGATCAGCTAAGGAAATTGAATATACATAAGACCGTGGGCCCTGATAAAATGTATGCAAGAGTATTGAGAGAACTGGCTGATATTGTCACTCTACCACTCTCCATCATTTTTGCTAGATCTTGGAAAATGGGAGAGGTGCCTGAGGACTGGAGGAAAGCCAATGTCACTCCAGTCTTCAAAAAGGGCAAGAAGGAAGGTCCAGGAAACTACAGACCAGTCAGCCACACCTCCATCCCTGGAAAACTGATGGAGCAGCTCATTCTGGAGGTCATCTCTGAGCACATGGAAGAGAAGAAGGTTATCAGGACAAGTCAGTATAGATTTACCAAGGGCAAATCAGGCTTGACTGATGTGATAGCATTCTATGATGTAGTGACTG
>NW_008629109.1:0-30072 GCF_000691845.1 Merops nubicus
GGAGAGGAGGGGAGGAAGGAGTCTCCCCTGCCGCGCGATCCTCGCCGTTTTTAATGGAGCGTCGAGGTAATTTGCACCCTGGGAGCTTGGCAGAGTTGGCTGAGGAAGTACCCGACTTTGAGGATTAATAAGTCTTTAAATATAATTTAGAGAAGCCCCTGAGAAATCAAAAAGCTCTCCTGCTCATTTTCCAAAGATCAAGCAGAAGGACCTGTGTATTTCTTGAATGTTTAATATCCACCAAAGGCAAAACTGTCAAAACCATACATAAACCCCTTGATAAAGGAATAGGTGAGGTGCCCGTAACAGCAGTCAGCTCACAGGTCTTGCAAAACACTTCTCCATCAGTGAGGTTTAAAGGTAATTTGGTAAAAGTAGCTGCAAAAACATTGTGACTCTACAGTTCCTAATCATCAGGCTTAGAACTAAAAACTGGTCTCAGAGTCCTGTGGTTAATACCATATATACTTCTAATGGCTCATGCTAGTTAATAGTTAATATGTTAAACAGGCAAATAGATTTAGATTTATGGAACATCATTAAAAATTTCAGAGGTTAACCTTCATGGTACTGGGATTTGCAAGGTTCTGCAGGCTCAGCATCTTCCAAGATTTTTACCAAAGATCCAAAAGAAATTCACCGTTAATAAAATATGTGGATCTGCTAAATGGTGAACTACTGTGAGAGCGACTGCAGTGTCATCTGGACTGCCTTTGACACTTGCAGACAGACTTTTACAGCCAAATGTGTATGTATTTTCCAAGAATACAAGCCATGCCTCTGGAACAAGAGCTTGTGTCTTGGGAAAGATCATCTAAAAACAATTTCAAGTGGACTATGAGAAGCAAGGTCCCAGTGCAACATGTCCAGTATGACTGTTAGATGTACTACTAGGATTAGCATACAGGAAATCAATTACTGTGTCTATTAATGAGACTGCTGCTAGAACAAGGTAAGTCTGATGTTAAAGATCAGGTGGTGGAGAAAAGACCTGCCAAAATATTACAATACTGGAGGAAATCTCTCACAATAACACATTGTAAAAGCTACATGGGTTTAATTTGTCAAGATCTGCAAGAGCTGGCTTTACTGCAGTGTTCAAATACTTTCACAAGGAAAAAAGACCACATACTACAGCTTTTGAAAATGGGAGAAAAAATGTAGAAGAAGAACCAGTGGTCAGGAGTTGAGATGCAAATGTAATGGTTTTAATCATAAACAAGCTCCAAGGCTCAGTTTGGGACTAGCGATAAGACTTCCTGGCCCCTGGTCAGAGTGTGAGATCCGATGATCCCATTTAACCTTAAACTCTCTCAAGTATTTTAGCCTCATTCCAAACGATTTGGCTGCCCTCCCCTTTTCACCCTTTCCAGTGACTTCAAGCCAGTGATTAGTTCAGCAGTACAGGGCTGAGCAATAATAAACGACAGACTTCTTGAAGAAGGAAGCAGAGGCTCCCTCTAACAGGGCTTGCACGCTGCATGGCCAGGGAGAAGTTTCTTGCAGCTTCCCACAGGGAAGCCCACCTTTCCTGCCTGTAGAAGCTGTCCTGTCAGGTCAGCAGGCAGGAGGTGGTGGCCACTGGCTACCCAGCACACAGCCAGTCGGAGGGCTGTGGCACACGCACTCGTTCCCTGCTCGGGAGGCGCAGGACGCGAGAGGGTATTGGAACAGGCTCAGCTGGGAGATGCGAGCAGGCTTCTTTGGTTCTGCTACTTTGGGTTTACTGGTTCTATAAAGGCCACTTCCAAAAATGATCTAATATTATTGTTAGTCACAGCAGAGTTTTTGGTATTTGTAGGATCTTCCACAATCGTGAAGCCTGGGGGAGTATTAGAAATCTGCCTGTTCCTTTAGCTCTTAAACCTTCCCTATTAGAGCACCTGCTCTGTGTTACTGAGCACACATGCAGTAGCCTTTTTATTACTGCTTTCATAGGTTTCATCTATTATTTTCTAATTACCACATCTGTACTGCCTGAAAGAGTTTCCAGGAGATTTTGCAGTTTTATAGAACTCATTTGTTGGGTAGGAGTAGTGTTTCATGAGCTGTAATTTAGTGGCCATCTAGGTCATTTTAGAGTCTGTATAAATGTACATGAATGATTAGGAGGTTAAGAGGTGCTTCCCTGGCAATTGGTTCTCATTTGTTTTCTTTAAAATTCTGCTGTTAACAATATAACTTAAGACAACTAACTTAAAATGCATAGCCTAGCTTGCTTAAATTTGAAGGAATGTTTCCCCATCTCTGCAGTCCCTTTAATCTGTAATTGTAAAAAGGTGGATCTACATCCTGTTGATTGTGAAAGAAGTTTTACCGAGCAAAGGAGCTGAGCATGAGCCCTGGAATAAGAGCAGTCCCATGGCAGGATGTGAATGGAAAGGCTGGCTGGGGGTCTGCAAGCAAACTGTTTTGGCATGTGATAAACAGAGGGGTGAAGGGACCAGCCCACACGGCAGGGCAGAGTAAGCCACACTCATATGATGCTGCTGCTTTCTGTGCAGTCAGCTGGCAAGTTTGTTTGGAACCTTTCAGAGACATGTGATGAAACTTGCTCCTGGAATGTTATTATATGACCCTGAGAGGATGGGGGGTTAGACTCTGCAAGCATGAATAAAATTAAAAGGTACTAGTTTATACTTATATATAGCATAATATAATTACTTTTAGAAGTATAATTTTCCCTTTGTGAATTAAATTGGAGGTTGAATGAAGTATGCCTATAGTACTGGGGTTTGATTGCTACTTTTCTGCACAAATCACAAAAAAAGCCACAACTATGATCTTGCTGTCCAGGCTAGCATATACTATGTAGCTCATCTAATAAGGATAAGGACACAGGAAGAGGTGATTAATTTATTGCAGGATTTATGGAATCTACCTGGCTTCACAAGAGTGTGCGATATGTTAATGTTGGATGTAAGTGTATTGTGATACAGTTGGAAGAGGAAATGTTGAAGATGACTGTCAGGAGAATAAATTGCAATAAGCTCTCATGTAATCTCCTCAAGGAAACTGTGGAGCCTGAAACCATTAAACTGAGACTGCAGAAACACAGAAGTTTCATTCCATCCTGGTGTGCAAAAGCTCTAATTGGTCCTTTCTTGTTCATTTGTATGATTTATAGGGAGCTGTACAAATAAGAGGACTCTGGTATAAAAAGCATACCAATATTAATTATGAAATAGGCTTCTATGAGCCTTGAAGTAGGAAGAGGAGTGTTCAATATTTAACAGCTAAACTGAAGTGGTTTTCTCTAAAATAAATCAAATAAATTTTAATAAAGAGCAAATACCTTGACCATAGCACTGAACTTTATTTGGAAAAAATAAATAAATTTCTTGCCTAGGAGAAGTCCTTGCTTTGATTTTTATGATGGTCCTTGACCTTGATGGCCATGTGATAGAATCAGCTGATACCTCTTCAAGCACAGTTCAGGTACACCTTTACCCTTAAAACTTTTCTGCAGTTGATTTCACATATTCTGCAGGGGGGGGTTGTGTTTTTATGGATTTATTCTTTCTTATTTTTTTCCCCTTATGACTTTTCTCTCATTTCCCATTGCAAATTTATGCAGTGTTTAATCCAGGAAAGTTTTTAAAAATATTTGGAAAAAAATATATTTTGTGAATATATAAGTTCATGTTGAGTTTCTATCAGTAGTACAAATTTTGCAATGAAAATGTGCCCATTTTTTTATTCTGATTTGTGAGGAAATGCAGAATCCATCTGAATTCTTGAATCAGGAAAGGAATGGATGGAGTTAGTGACAGGTCTGTGGGAAAACATCAATTTCTTGTTTTGATAGTGCTGTATTATTTTGAATATTCCAGCCTGAATAAATAAGAGGCCCTTGTGACAAAGAAAAAGAAGGATGACACCTTCAGGCTCTATTAGGAAACATAATTTAGGGTTTTCAAGGAGTAACTGTTCCTTAATATTTATTTTTCACCTCAGAATTTCCTGTGTTATAGTTCACACAGGACCTTGGCTTAAGCAACTGCAAGCAAACTCATTAGTTCCCATCTGATGATGGCACCTCAGTACTAGAGTAGGAGAAGGCGCTTGTGTAAGGTAACAGAGAATCTTTGCCAGATGTTGAGCAGTCCGCACTTGTTGCACAGCCCCTGCCCCTTGTCCACTGCTCAAAATACTCAGTGAGTGAATTTAAGGAGCAGCATGTGCTAATTCCATCCTCCTCCAGCTGATGAGTAGACTTTTTGGGCAGCCAGAGCCTTGTTCAGCTCTTTCAAAGGCTGCCCCAAGACTGTGGAATATATTACTCTGGGGTCCAAGATCTGCCTCATCCTTGATCATTGGATCAAGAGTATCCCAATTTGTCTTGTGCATTGTATTTCTCCCTTACTGATCTTAGACTGAAACTCAAAAGAAAGAGGCTGTAGTGGTTCTGGTAATATCTCACTGACCTTCAAGTGCATTGGTTCTCAGAGATGGTTCAGATCTAGACTAAACCCTCAGTTCGTACTTGAAAACTCACATCTTTGTAAATGGCCACACATACAAGGTGTACGAAGATGAAAATAGAGCACAGATAAAGGGGACTGTGTACAAATTAAAGTAGCAAATGTTTTCAATGCTTTATTATGCTTGTAGCCCTCTACATCTGTGTATCTTCATACACCTGCTTCCTCTTTTTTCTGTAAATGTCCTAGCTAAAAACATTTTATGTTTCTAGTCCCAACAGGAAAGAGCAAGCCTAAGGAAATAAGATAAATCTTGGAAGGCAGGGAATGAAATCCTTGAATTCTTTTATTTGACTTGTCAGGTACGTCTGTGGTTTGCGTGGAGAATATGCACACTCATCAAATTCTACAAATGTACTTATGCCCAAAATATGCAGTTTTTCTGTGTCCATATTTAAAGCTCATGCTCAGGTTATACAGCAGCTAAAGCTCCATATGACTGTCATGGTAATTTCTTCAAGTTGGAAAACTAACTACTGAGTTAACAGTTTCCATCTTCCAGATCACGTTATATAATATAGGCAAGAACATCTTAACCTTTTTGCAGACTCCACACTTGTTTCTTTGTACAAATATTACAAAAGGCAAATACCTTTTGAATTCCAGCACGTTTGAACTTTCAGTTTGCACATGTTCTCTTCCACCCACTTCTATGATTTCTCATTTTTAAGTTACTTCATGTATTTACAGAGGTTTTGTATTAGGCAACATTTATTTAAAGAGCACTAAATTGACATTATTCAGAGGATGAGTAAAGTGATATCCAAAGGATTTATTTTAGGAAGCTTTGTGCATTATTCATATAAAAAAATAATCATGGAGATTGCTGATAGGGTGGATCAAATTCACGTAAGTGAATTCACCAGAAGCAGCCTTCATGAAGTTAATACCATAACCAATACCACTTACATATCCAATATCACTTTCCAATCACATGAAATACTTATTTTAATTTTTTCTGAAGTAGTAAAGTTTTTAATATAAAGCATTTAATACATTTTAAATATTTATTTACTGTAAGCTGGTAACATTGGTTAAATATGAAAAACATAACATACAAACATTTTATGGGTTTGGAAGTGCAAATAGGATGAACTGCCAAAAGATCCCTGGGCAAGAATGTCCAGATTCAATCTGTTGCCTTGGGAGGCAGATTATGGGGAGGCAAAATCACAGCCTGTAGTGAAAAAGAGACCATATGGGACTCCCAGTGGTGCCAGCAGCTTTATGTCCAGCTCATGCCCCTGCCCATGCCAGCTCCTTGGAAGCTGCAGTCCTCAAATGAGGCAAGGCAAGGCAGAAACAGGCAGCCATATCTTTCTTACCTGTATAGCCCTCCCCACTCTGCTGGGGGAAGAAGATAAAGTGAGTGTGTGTGTATCAGTAGGGAGGGCAGGGATACACTGCTCTCTGAACACAGCTGGATGCACAGGTCTTCCCTGAGACCGGTAAAATGCAGGGATCCTGTGAAAATACAAAATATGGCTGTGCAACAGTAAATAATTTATTCCAGTTGCATTTGGCTTCCACAAAAAGAGAAGCACAGAGGGCTGCACCTGTGTGTCTGCCAGTCAGGATATCCCTGAGGCAGGACAAGATGCAGGGAGAGCAGACGGCAGAGCCCGTAGAACTGAGCAAGACGATAAAGAACTGCCAAATACAGATACATTGCTTCAGGATGCGTCATCCACTGCGTCATCCAGTGGAACAACCCATCTAAATCTAAGCATATTAAGTTCTCCAGTGAGTTTATTAATGTGGGCTAACACCATCTGTTTGTGGACCTCATTAACGTGATACAGCAGTTAAATTTAGATAGGCTCTTGTATGAGCTGGGTATCAGTTGGCTGTTCTTCATGCTAGGAATGATTTCTAGGCACTGGAGAATGGAGTGGTTACTTAATAGGACTGATTATATCTAACTATTTTACAGCTTTTCTTAATTTCCAATTCATATAGCAAATAAAAACCCCAAATCTTTGAATACATTTTTTGTTAGTAGCATTTCAATGGAAATATTTTACAACAGTGAGCCATGATGACAAACAATAAGGATGGTGAAACTGAATGGAGTAATTTTAAAGTTCAAAACTCTGTCAAGTAGTAATAATCACTTGAAAGGGTTCAGTTATAAATTGCACAAGCCTGATCTATACTAATCTTGTACTTATATTTTAACACTTTTTAATTGGCTCTTGCCAAAAGGTAATTGATTTTTTTTGTATGTCAGTTGTAAGGTGGAAAAAGATGGTACTGGGTATCCAATTATTAGTTATCAGGAGTCACTGCTAATGACTCTTGCTTCATTCATAGTTTGCTATTGCTGACTGAACCAGATTGTTTCCCAAAGAATGGATAGGAAATTCTTAGAAAATCTAAGTGGCAGAGAATAGTATACTGATTGTCCACTGAACAGCCCCTGTTAAACATGATGTCTTACACGAGGTTTAAGCTCATCTGTGTGACTTCACTCAACTCCACCCACTGCCACCAGTAATCACAGGTCAGCCAGCAGAGGATTTGCTAAGGGAGCAGGGGAGATTATTGCCTCGGTGTGCCGCTAGCAATGCAGAGCTACGGCCATGCTGGGCCTGGGAAGCAGTGGTCGTTGCATCCCTCTGTGGTGGTTGTAGCCTCTCAGTGGAGCAGAACAATCTGTGTCCTCTAATTCATGTGTTCTCTGGCTCACTGTGCTGTAAACCAGAGAGAAGGAGAACAGTATTCAGAGATGATGAATTTATTAAGAGGGCAAGGAGATCATCAGCCCAGGATTACCCGTTCCTCCCAACACAATGTTCAGGCTCCCACTCATGTCATAAACATGCAATTAGCTGGCTCTCCTCTTTGGATTGAGCATGTGCCTGCCCCAGCAATCCTTTGCTTGCAGCATGAGAGAGATGGCTACCAGAGTATCACATCCTCCCTTCATAAATGGCACTAGCCTTTAAGTGAGGTTTCAGCCAGAACACAAACAAATATTCCACGATCTGGAAAACAAAAAATGCGAGTGAGAAACCTGGAGTCTGATGTACTCTGTAGTACTCATAATTATGTGCACTTTAGGGAGATTTCTGGTGGTAGAGTACTCTGACCCTGGAGAAAACAATATCATAACAAGATTTAGTGACTGCAAGTGGAAGCTAAAAGCATCCAGATTCAAACTGAATTGAAGAAAAGGAGGTTTGGGAAGTGCCAGAGAAAAGAAGATAATTAAACATTCAAAGGCCTTCTTTTGGATGCTTACATTTCTCCCTCTAGATGTTTTTAGTAAAAATTTGATTACTTTCTTAATAGCATTAATAGAAATTAATGCAAACATTACTGCCTGGGATTTGGGGCAGAAGTTACAGAGATCACCTTAAGTGGTCATGGAGTGTTCTGCTTGAGTGGCCATTGTTCCAGAAGTGGTGGACTTTACCTCTTTGGCTTGGAAATGAAACTAATGAACTGCTCAGGAGATCTATCAACAGCCAGAGACTTGGTTGCAGTCAGCATCAGAGCAAAAAAGCAAAGTGTAACAAGTAGCCAATTTGAAACATATTTCAGTATTCAACTGCCCTAAAATCTCAAGTTCTGGATCTGTAGCATTGGTTATGCTGTTGCCACATGACGTGTTTGTGGGATCAGGGAACAACAATGACTTAAAAAGAGGTTTCTCAGAAGACTGCTTTTTCTTCAGATGAACTGCAGCCAAGGTGTAAAGCATTTTTTTTTCTCCTTTTTAAGTGCTCATTGGAATTATTCAAAAAGAATGGGAAAACTTTATTCCCATAGCTTTGCCTCTTTTGTGCTACTGAGTCTCTGCCTTTTGATGTCTGACATGATGAAGGGAGTCTTCTTACTGCTTATCCAAAAATGAACCATGCCAGAATCCACAGCATGTGAGGAACACCCTCTTAGCTTGGCCCTGTCCTTTATGATGAATTCCTAGACATCATTCCTAGATATGAGCTTATTCTCCAACTTGCAAGAAATAAAGCTTGATAGCTTACCAGTTAAGTAAAAACTTTGCAACTGCATCATATTTATAAAAATATAAAATATAATAATATATACATATTCATGCACAAAGGTGTCTACACCATACTTTCAGTTCTTGGGCTTGTGTCATTTACCACATAGGAACTGGTTGCACGCAGGTAATTTGCTGTCATAAACTGCATACAGACCCTGTAGTTTTATATCCCTCTGCGAAGGATACAGATCAATTAACCCACAATGTCTTGTGTTCTTCTGTGAACCCTCCAAAACCTCTGTTACATTGGCACATTGCTCTTCTTCACTTGGGACTGATGCTTAGTGCTCTTTCCTCATAGAAATGAGCCAAAAGAGGATCAACTTCATTGTATTTCACAGTAAAGATGCATTGTCACATTTTACAATCAGCATTTGTTTTATTGGTTTATTTTTTTATAGCCAGTATTTATATTCCACCACTTTTTATCATAAGTCATGGAGTGTGCACCTTTTGGTTTAAAGCTTTTTTCTTTAGAGGCTGAATTTTTTACACACACAAATCTGTTGGTAGGATGGATGGAATCTGATTTTTGTTGCACTGAGTTCAATGTTTCAAAATTCTCAATATTTCTTGGTGTATTTCCTTGTTCCTGTGTGATTTTCAGGTAGAGTGCTTACGTATAGTTGGCCCAGACAGATAGCTAATTCACAACAGTTTTCACCCACTACCATTTAAATTGTTCATTCTGCACCAATGAACAAAGAAGCTGAATTCTACACCTGCACGTGGAAACTCCTGAAAGGAGATTCTAGAAAGTGTAGTAACAGTGCATATCTGTCCTTCTTTGATGTATTTCAAGTTACTAGCAATTCTGATTAGCTGACAGCAGACACTGAAGAGGCTGCAGCCCTATTTATGTTGACCTGGTAGTCACAGGGGAGTGGCCTGGCCCTTGAGAGGGCCCTCAAGCTCAGGAAATCACATTGAGCTTGCACGAAGTTTTCATCACAGGCTTGTCAGAGCAGGGTGAGACAATCCACCAGGTACTGTCTGGAGCAAGAGGACATGTGAGAGACCCTGATGGCTTTGGAGGTAATGGAGTGAGCCTGAGGACTTCTGCTGTGGAATAGAGACCAACGCCATCTCAAATCCATGGTGAAGAGAGGCTGAGTGTAAGATCTGCCACTGTTTGCTGCAATTAGAAGTGTCTGGCTGCCATCTCTGCAACCAGAAATACACCATGGCAACAGTCACTAGAGCACCTCTTCTATTCTGAGGGACAGGAGAACATAGTTTGGCTGCTGCTGTGTGGTACGTGGGCTTGAGAGGGCATCAAGACCACTCTGACCACAACCACCTGCCCCTTCCTCAACTAGGTGCTCTGTGAGTTAACACTGGGGCATTGGGACAAGGGTAAAGACAGGCACAGGAGGAGATACTGAGTAGTGAGGGCCATAAATCTGGGGGAGGCAGTGTAACTATTTATTTTGAGCATTGTTCTGACCACTTGATGTCCACGATCCTTCCCTTTAAGGACAATTTTACTGGGCACACAGACATTGCATCTGTAGCGCAGAGTCAAGACTCAACATGGTAGGGCAAAGTGGGCTGCCGCCCCACCAGTCAGAGTTTCATAGAAGGGATATCCACAATTCAGACTTCTCTAGCAGCTCTGTCTGTTCCTTTCTTCTCTACATCTTGCTCACCCAGAGTAGTCTAAATGGATCTGTCAGCTTCAACCTCAGATTTCTTCATTTGTCTGTCAGCACACATTTCACTGTCAGTCACTCTAGGGCTAAGTTTGGCCATTCCTCTCTTCTAGCAAAGTCATTATTAGAGGGATTTGAAGCCTAAAGGAAACAAACTGCCTTTCCTTATTCAGAGTGATAAACTAGTCCTACTGTAACTACAGACTTGTCTGTAACTCTGACAAACAACAGAAGTAGTCTTACCATGAATAAACTCAGTGTGTTGGGTGCATGAATCTCACCAGCAGCCTCCATGAGTATGTGGCATTTCCAGATGCATTGCAACACTGGGTACTGCTCGTTCATGATGGCACTGTGTACTACTGTCACAACAACTGATTTACCAACAGTGCTCCAGTTACAGCATTTGTGAATGTTGATCTTCCAGACGTCAGAGGGAAATCTTTCATCATAGAATGGCTTAGGTAGGAAGGGACCCTAGAGATCATCTAGTCCAGCCTCCCTGCCATGGGCAGAGACACCTCTCAACTAGACTAGGTTGCTCAAGGCCTTATCCAACCTGGCTTTTGTTCTGCCAATGACTAGGCCTAACATGAATGATACAAGCAGTAGAAAAGCAAACCAATAAGTAGAATGTATTGACAACAAGAAAGTTATGCCATGAATGACCGCCAGGGGTACAAACAAGTCAACCAGTTCATATACAATCTACACCACCCCCAACGATCCCAGAAAAGACATAATCCGACCCACAACAGGTGGCATAAAGAGTGAGCCAAGGCTTCCCATGGATGGCAAGGGAAACAGCCAGAGCAGAATGCCAAACAAATACGACAAAGGTGCCCACATGGCAACTCTCACCCAACTAGCCCACGGTCGTAAAGGTCTGAACTGAGCGGGGCTCAGTTCCAGAGAGAGTCAGGAGTGTCTGCTCTGTGGAGTACACTCCACAGAGCTTCCTGGTTCAGGGAAGACCTCCTGACTCCCTGCAAGTGGTCCCAGCTTTTATCCCCAAGCAGACACCTGACCTTTGTTCACTCAATGCGGGACCCCTGGGGCTCATTTCCCTTCTGGCTCTCCCTGCAGGGCCGGCCGCACCCTGGGGGGAAGCTATAAGGCAAACTCACCACCTCTTTATGAAGGGCTGTGGGAATCACCCATATGTCAACCTTAATTTGGGGCTCAAACCCCAGCATTTCAGCTTTGAACACCTCCAAGGAGGAGTCATCCACAACCTCTCTGGGCAACCCACTCCAGAGTCTTGCCACCCTCGTACTGAAGAACTTCTTCCTAAGATCTACTCTAAACCTACGCTCCTTCAGTTTAAAACCATTTCCCCTTGTGCATGTCTAGAGAGCCTCAGTGTAGTTGTGGCCTGTGTGCACAGTGGCTGCACACAACACATGGTACGTCTGGTGCTTTCGGTTACCACCTAGTCTGTTTGCAAAGCCTGCTAGCTCTGCATTGGCCCAGCAAGCTCAGTGTTCCCATCAGCTGGCTGCAGTTCTTCATGCATCCAGTGAGCATGAGGTATCCTCAAATGCATGTGAACCCAACTCTGCTGCACACTGATAATGTGTTGGATTTAACTATGTCTGCATCTTTTTGTGTTGTACTAATTCTTGCTTTTCTCATCTTGGGACTTGATGGTGCTGAACTGCTTCTGAAGTGAATACATTTGAAATGTTTGAATCTCTCACTGGGAGATACTTTTTCCTATTGAAATCATCTTTGCAGCTCATCTCTATAGTGTGTCCAGTATTTCAACATCCTTATTGGTGTTGCTGGTACCGGGTGGACTGATGAAAAAGCTGCTGTGCTACTCAGATGGAATAGAGTACAGGGGAAGGTGTCAGCAGGTGTTACCCAAGAAGTCAAAGAAATTACTGCTTTTTTTTTTTATTGTCTATACTACAATGTCTGCCAATGGAATAGCAGAAGTGAGCACCTGTGTGGAGCATTATTTAGGAAACACGCTGGGGTTTTTTTTATGTTTACCTGTCAAAAATGAAGCAAGTGGTAATCCCTGGGGCAATAGTGGAGGAGGTAGAAAGAATAGCAGCAAGAATAAGCATCTGTAAATGAATAAGTTGCACAATATATCCATTTACATGTTTTTCCAAAAGTGACTTTGTATGATGGTGTTTCTGCATGAGCCTGCTTTGCAGAAGATGTTTTAGAGGCACCTTACAGGCTCTGTGAAATTCTGCAGCTGATGAAAAGCATGAGTCAGGAAGGCTAGTCACTGCTGCAAGAAGGCTGGAGCATGGGCTCAATGGGTGAGGGCAAACAACACTCAGGCAGCTGGGCCAAGGCACACTGGCCAGCTCATAGCCAGGGGCACGGGCAGGAGCTGAGGGCTACTGGAGAAAGAAATTGAAAATGTTATGCTTGTCAACTCTTAGGAGACGTGAGGAAAGAGGAAAATTACTGCAGCCTGGGGATCTAGGAAGGTGGGTTGAAAGCTGAATGAAGAGACTGCACGTTTGTTGGCTCACCAGCCCGTGACAGGCAGAGTTCCTCCCCTCGCATTGCAGCGACCGTTCGTGGCCTTTGGAAAGCTAGGAGCACCATCTAGTGGAAACCTGCGCTGGTCTTTTTCCAGAGGGTAACAGATTTTGTCTGCACAGTAGACGTACGTACATTTACCTGTGTCTCTATTTACAAACATAGAATAGTTTACGTCTAGCATCAAAAATCAAATTAATTATGAAAGTGTTTTTATTCTAGTGCCATTCCTGTCTCATTTGATGGTTGTCATGAGAATGCAGCATATCCTTTTTCTGCAGGATTTCTACTTTCTTTTTAAGTGCTGTGGATTCCCCACTGCTATACTTAACATTTGGTGTTTTCATGTTTGTATTGCAGGACTCAGTGTCCTAACCAGCTCCCTTAGACTCGAATTGTTGTGTCCGTAAATGTCTGGACTAGGACAGAGAGGTACAGAAGAGCCTGATACAAACCTAGTGTCTGTATTCAGTGAAAAATCAGCCTGTTATGACCATTATAGGAACTGCAAATAATCTATAGAAATAAGTGTTTATTCTTTCAATTCCTATGTTTTATCTGTACCAGATTTTGACATTAAACTCTGAAAGCTACCTTCCAAGATAGGTATTTTCTAAAGATTTTATGAGAATAATTTTGCACTGAGTTATAAAAGAATATAAATAAGTAAATGAACTGCTTTAGGATGGAAAAGAGCTGTATGAATGCATGAGAAAGAATATGATAGGGAGCCTTTACTTTTTTACTATTTTCCCATAACTTTGTGAGTAGAGGACTTTCAATGAAGGTACCAAGTGGCATATTTAAAGTAGCAAATATGAAGTGCTTTCATACACCATTAATGAAATCATAATTGAAAAATGTTGTGGAGACAAGAAACAGATTAAAATATTGGATTAGACCTATTTTAGAGGGATAGGCCTAATGTGGCTGTTGAACACAGCAGTTTAGCTGCAGCCCTAGAAATCTCCCAGCTGCTACTAACTGGAAGCTAGTAGGATTGATGAATTTTAAGAGAAGAGGAGTGGCTGGACTGGTGCAGATCATGGGCCAACCGCTCTATTATCCTGTCTCCAAGAGAGTCCTAAAGTAGATGGCTTGGGAACAACAAAAGCAAATCTATAAAATGCTTCCCTTTAAAAAAAAATTCACATCTGAGGGTATTTCATGAGTCTGCTGTGGTGTCTTTTACAACACTCAGGATCTTTTAAGTGCTCCTGCAGCCTCCGTTTGAGCCCCACCTCTGGGGCAAGGCATTTCTCAGCTCTCCTATCTGCTGTGTGATGAGCCACTACCCTTTGTGTGTTTTGAACGTGGATGCTGCTAAATTAATTTGATGGCTTTTGCTGCTGGTACTGAACAAGACAGGGAAGAGTCAGCCTCTTCTCCATTCAGGATATTGCAAAATTGCTCACTGTAAGCCTTTGCTGTCCTCATGTTACTGGAGCTCTGCTCCCAAGCTCTAAGTCTCCCTGGGGCATGATGGAATTTCAGCTGGTTAAGGGGGTGTTTCCCCTGTGACATGAGGCAGACTGCTTGGGGCAGCTGTGGTCCTTTTCTCTCCCCACCTCATCCTTGACTCTGCTCCTGGCTGCAGGCTTCTGCCTCCTTGTACCAGCATCGATGCAGTTCAAGAGCTGTGTCTGTAGTAGCGTCCGAGTGCTTTGGGCTGCACTGTATCCCAGCAGCCCAGGGCATGTTCCTGGGGCCAAATAAAATAAATCTGCCTTTGTAGCTGGACTCAGCTGTCCCAGAAGGAAACAAACATGATGGTACTACATGATTCTATTTTGCCATCTCTTTATAAATTTGGTAACTGCTACTATTACCTAAATTAGGATTTTACTAGCCCAGAAAAGCTTTTAGACCAAGAGGTTTGCTTGAGACAGGTTGGCAACCTCACCACTAATATTTATGTGACCTCTTTTTTTCCTTCCTTCCCCCCCCCCCAATTTGCTTCTCTTTGTTGCTTTTCCTGACTCTTTATTTCCATAACTTTGTCATGCTTGCAATTTGTTTCCTTCCAGCCTCATGGATTTTCCTTACTGTTAGGTACGTAGCAGAAAAGAGTGTGTTAAGGATAGGAAAGTCTATCTTTTGGTGAATCTGGTGTATCCAGGTCACTGATGTTGTTTCAGCTGAGTTGGCTGTTTTGTGAATGGAGTAGTGCCATTTGAAACAGCAGCTGCTCCTGTCTGAGCCTCCAATCTTGTAAGTATGAGTTGTGCCTGTGGCAGAAAAATTAATGGCTAATATAAAAGGAGAAATAGAAAGCAGGTGGCCTCTTGAAAAAGCAGCCAGAGCTCCAGGACTACATTTGTACTACAGAGCAAATCATCAGCCATGCATTTTCTTTACCCAGAGTGTTTTCTGTAACCCTTTTCTGTAACCTTACTCCTTATGTGACCCATGGTCCTCCCAGAGGCCCATCCATCAGCATGGGAAACTTGATGTTAGAGTATAATTAAAATGAATACATTCAGACCTCAGTTAGAAGACTGAAAAACCCTGCAATGTTGCACATGTCCATTTATATTTCCTGTTCAGATGCTTCTATTTGTAAAAGCATTCATGTCATGAACACTCCTGTCCCCAGAAGAATGTAATGCCATCATGCAAGGCAGCATACAGTTAAAGTCTGCATCCTCCTAATTACAGTGAGTGAGGTCTCCTTGTTGACTCAGCTCTGTATGTCACTGAACTTGATCAAATGCATTTAAATTTTTTTTTTTTTGGAGATAAGCTTGAGGCACAGAGATCAGGCAGGGCTATAAATCTGGCTCCATAGCAACTCAATTTTTTTTTTGAGATCTGGTGTCTGATCCATTGCACTGGAGGATCATTCCCTCACACTGGCACAAAATGTGAACCTTACTTTCTTGAAGATCCGTTTAAAAAAGCTGCCTTTTAAAATAGGAGAGGGGAGCTACCTAAGGGTTCTTATATGAGTAAAAGCTGGCAGACTGAGTGATCTATCTGAACGGGTGATTAATTCACATAAGTCTACGTTATGAGATACACACCAGTGCTACAGAACAAGTTATTTGTAACATTTTGTAAGTACTAAAATTAATGCTGTATGAATTTGTCATTTCAACAAAAAAAAAAATGTTATGGATTGTTTGTATTATAATTTCATCTTGTTAATGTTCAAGTAGAAATTTTGCTTTCCCTGGCCTCTTGGGAAGAAAAAAACCCAGTGTATCTAATTATCTGAACACTCAGGAACATAAAATAATAGCAAGTGGTGAAATTATAACTCTGTTGGAACAACTCCATGTCTTCTGATTAAACTCTATTTCTGGTGGCTCTCAGCAATCATGTTCCTCCTGTGTTCATAGTAATTGCATGTGTCAAAGCTGAAGCCCTGTGTAAACTGTACCAAATGAGTTACAATTTTAATTTAGAAGGAGATAACCGTATTTGCCCCTGCAGGCAGATTGCATCGGGTCAGAAGTATAAAAACGAATAAGAAAGAGTAGGGAGGAGGCTAGAGGGCCTTCAGGTTAATAAGTAGAAAATCTAATAAGGCTTACATTACAACAGTTGAATTTTAGGGAGGGGGAGAGAAAATGTAATTTGCAAACATGAAACCAAACTCTGTTACTTGCATCCAATTCATGTGTATGAGTGGACATCACTATATGCACTTGGGTGTGTCTGGCTCTGGTATAGACCCATCTCTGTATTTGGTACTTGAGGGCTACGGTGCACTTTAGCCCTACTACTACATTGATGAGAATATTTGAAAAAAAAACTCTTCAGAAACTTGGAAGCTCTCAAAACCTGTTGTATTTTCACTATTTAAAGATAGCTACTCCATTCCTATAATTGCATTGTATTTCAGATTGTATCTGGTTTAAGCAATACACTAAATAGTGGTCTTAATGTTACCCAGCATTTTAAAAAGGTTAGTGTCCTCATGAAGAGTATTCTTTTAAAAAATCTAAAATATTATTTTTTATTTGAAATTTTGATCAAGACTATTAGAAATATGTATGAATATGGCTATGAAGCTAGAGTAATTTAGTGTACATTCTAAGTGATCATTTTAGCAATGACTAGATGCTGTCAGCATTTTTGCTTAGTACTCTGGGTTGTGGAAATTGTTTCTGCCTGACCTTCTGTCCAGAAGACCAGTAAAAGGCAAGGGTTGTTTGAAAAGAATGACCTGGTGCTTGTAATTAAGATTTAATTTAATTTGTCTACAACCTTGCAAAATTTCTCCTTTAAGGAGCCTGCTTCAAGCTGATTCTCTGTTTGTGCATGTTTGATTTTCACCTGAAATACTCTGATTATTTCCCAGAGTGAGATTACAAGAAGCAGCCTGTTTTGTACCTATTACCATTTTCTTTATAATTGCTTCATTATGAAGCCGTAGCTCCTTTGTGGTTTAGTGCAGAGTAATTAATTTGAAGACTATGAGAGATGGATAATCTGCTACTTCCTCTATTACCATTTTTCAGAGGTAAACGATGCTCCCCATTAAAGTATGCTATCTGTTTAATAATGAGAATATGTCAGGCTTTAGCTTTCAGCATTTAGTTTGTGCTGCTTTTTTTGCTACCAGTTTAAAAAGCTACTTAATACCTGTATTAGGATTTTCCCCCTATGGAGATACCTTTGCTGTATCACTATTTCTCCTCTCAGTCTTCGTTTTGATAGGCTGAAGAGATTGAGGTCTTCAAGTCTCTTTCTCAATCTTAGGGGCATTTTTGCAGTTCTTGAGTATTTTTTTTAACTTTTGCTTTTTAACTGCAAATGACAGTGCAATGCTTTCACTGCATTGCTTTATTTAAAAGGAAAGGTGGTTGGTTCTTGTGGTTTTTTACTATCCATTACATGAACTTACTCTGAAATGTTTTCTGCTCTCACTTCACTTTGAGATCTGTTCTCCCTAAATAATGAATCTCCCTGGTCTTCATCAGCACCAACGGGAACAACTTGTCTTTTCTGTGAGGTCTGGTACTTCCACGCATACTGTAGACACATCTCTCATCTGTGTTGGACCCTCTGCACTCTGACAGTCTTTATGCATTCAGAGCCCTGAACTGAGACAGTCAAGACTAAGTGTTCTAAGTGTTCTATTAAGAACTGCAGGACAGAGCTGATGTGTTTGGAGTTTGTTTTTAGTGTTTTGTTTTGGTTTCCCCCCCCTTGCATTCTATTAATTTTTCATTGCTTTGGTCGTGCAACCCAAATAAATTTCTGAACATTTATGAACAGAATATGTATGAATCAGAATGTGCAAAACCAGGAAGATGGAGTAAGAATAAAGGAAATACAGAAACATCAGTCTTTTATTTCCACCTATGATCTTCATGCATCTTCTTTTTTTTTGGGTAGGGTGCAGGCTGGAGACAGAAGGGGACACAAAATCACTTGGAAATTTCTTTTGTGAAAAATCAGTTGTGCATTACAATGAAGACTGAATATGAAACTTTAAAAATTTGTTAGATCAGTAATTATTCTAACAATGTAACAGTTCCAGAAAACTAGTATATATAATTTAAATGCTAGTCTTCTTTAAAGCTTTCGTTGACTTTATGTATGTCAGCCATGATTGTAGACTTCAGAAAGGCTAGTGAAAGTTGATAACAGCACATTTTCCACCAACGTATTTGCATAAATATATTGCAACACATTTACTTATCACATCTATTTGTTTTTTGGTTTCATGTGTCACTTTTGAGCAGGATGACCTAACAATCCATCAAGAATACCAGTCTATAACTTAATACCTTGAAATTGATTGTGGTACTGATTTAATATTTGAAGAAGGATGAGAAGACAGAAAACAATGTGGGCAGGAATCAGCTTCTTTTCAGAGAGAAGCTTTAATGTAGTTTTGTGCCAAAATAAACCACAGAAGTAGATGGGCTCATGCATTTTAGATAAAGTATCATTCGGACTAAGGGGAGTAAAATCAATTATAGGCTATAAGTTCCTTAGCAAACAGTTCGATCATTTCAATTTCAATCTCCTGTAAAAATTTCCCTAGGATAATTTCTGAATAGCTGACGGCAGATGGAAATACTTCAGTCATTTGGCAAACAAAACTACTTCACAGTAGTCACCTGCAGTGTTTCATAAACTGGTGGGTTTTTTGCAAAGCAGGACTGATTCCATATAAAAACTCCCACCCCCCCCCGTTTCTAGAGTGAAAATAGTTTTCTGTCCTGTATTACTCAAAAGCAAAAATGCATTTCACATGAAAGCAAACATGAATTTATATAATCAGACCATTTATTGTGAAGTATGCAAAAGCAGAATAACATGACAAATTATAGCTTAGCTGATCCTCTTGGAGTTTCAAAATGACATAATTAAATGTTTATCCTGTTCCATGTGGCCTGTTAGCAAACATATTTGCATTGGATATGGACTTTGTGTTTTCTCAGAAATAATTGTTTAGCATTGGGAGGCATTTAGTAACAAATATAAGTAAGTGATGAGAAGAAGTCTTCTTTCTCTGGATTGTAGCTTTCCTTTATATGTTGGAAAAAAATAATATGGAATAATCACACAAAAACTTCTTTTATGCAGACAGTTACCGCTTATTTCAATATGAAAATGAGCATTCAAATTAAAGTCCATGAGATGTGAATTCTGATAAAGGACAATGGCCTAAATTCAGTTCTCTACTCTCGCTTAACGTGAGTGATTATAATAAAGCGACTGGAGCTACTGCAGATTTACATCAGCATTAAAAGAAAGTGGAATCTTTCTCAAAGTAATGTAATGAGTTCCTTCATCCTACTTAATCCTGTTTCACTGCAGCAGGGTACTACAGCTCACATGCTGTTAATTACTGTTAGTGAAGCATACTTGACTTCAATTGCTCCTCAGAGCCCCTCTCCCTGATTCCAAATGACTTTGTGAGAAGTGGAGATCTTTTCCCGTTAATAACAACAAACAAAAAATTATACTCCATCTACTCTCACTGCTGCATTAGACTATTACTTGTTTCTTTCAAATTTGAACTTCTGTTTGTTTACAGATTTTTTTTTTTCTACAAAACTATCGTAGGACTTAATTCTTTGTATGAGTAATAGTTAATGTCTTTTTTTTTCCCCCTTAAATATCCTACAAAATTTGGGTAAAAAATATTAAAAATATTGCAAGGGTTTTTGTTTGTTTGTCAGAATATATATTCATTAGTACAGATTTTAATAGTATAATTACATATATATATACACTTATATATGTATACATATACATATATTTCTAACATTTAAATCATTGGAATATAACCACACTGTATATATAACAAGCTAAGGATTTGAAATTCTTTCAGAGTGCACTTGAGTTTTGCTGGTTTGCCATCCTTTTATTTCTGATAGCTCTGCCTTGCTGATGAGACATCCTGAAGCCTTTCTTACTGAAAGCCTGAAGCAATGTCTGTCTTCTTTATCCAGACATCCTTGTTTGAGATTTGAGTCCAAGAACAAGCAAAAATGTTACTGATTTTAGACCTCGCTGGCCATGACAGCGATCACTGCAGCAAGAAGCCAATGTCTGTCTGTCTTCTGCTTGGGAGAACTCCAACCAGACAGACGACACTATCCCTGCTAAATGATATGTACAAAACCAGAGCCAGAAAAAAAATATTCACAGCTTTTCCATAACCCTTTTCTCCTTGCCCATGTTCCACTATCTGACTGAATAATTGTCCTCGCTGTGTAAATGACCAGTCATTGTCACTGCTGATAGATCTCTGGGCTCCCTGCACAGCCACAAGCCTCCTGGATTTTCCTTCAGAGCTGACATGGAAATATTGTGGAATATTATCCTGACAGCTGATCCCTGAGAGACTTTATTAGGAAACCCCTTATTATCCATGAGTCCTCATTAACAATTATATCTGAGCAACCATCCTTTAGCCATTTTACAACCAGTTGAATATAAATAATGATTTCTGTACTGACTTTTTCTTCAGGAGTGAGGCTTGTTCTTATAGCTATGGTTAACATGAGTCCTAATAAAAATATAATGAAATTCAATGCAGATTAAAATTGGACACAGAGTATTGTGATGACAGTCTAGGGGAATTCCTTAATGTCCTTTTTGTCATGAAGTCATCAGTCCCTGAAATAAGATTTATTGACCCTAAGGGGAGTCACCAAGATAGAAAATTTGTTACAGTAGGATTCTATCTTTTTCTAAGAAGGTCCCCATGCAAAACACAAATACCATTTCATCATGAGTGCCAAAGATTAAAGTGAAGACTAATCCATTTTTGTCCTGAATCTTCACAAAGGTGTCAGGTCCTGATCCAAAGTGGACTCATGCCACTCATTGAGATTTAATCCCAAAATGGAAATGAACCAACAACCAGAGTGAAGCACAGTGTTTCTAACAGTGATGAGGCTGGCAAAAAAAATTCTTTTTTTTTTTTAGGCTCCTTTTTTTTTTTTCAAAGAGCCTAAAACCAAAGAAACTGCATTGTTGTGTTCTTCATAGTGTACATTCCAAACATCACCTTGTGATGGAAAATGAAGACAAGCTTTCATGTACATAAGAGCCTTTGTTCCCCAAATCCCACAACTTTTTCCTTCCAAATATGAGTTGGTCTAATATGGGATGATGATTACAGATCTTGCCATATTTATGTCTTTAGACTGTCAGAGCTACCACAACACCAAAATACTGCATGTGCTTTCTTTAAGGAAAGGTTGTGTAGCTAGCCTTTGTATTTCAATAAATGGCAATCATTAACAGATGTAACCTTCTTTGTCACAACACCTTAACACGAGTTTTCTCAATGCTCAAAACTTTTAAATGGTGTTTCTCTCAGAGAATCAGTGAGCCCTGCAATGGAGCCCTCTTGCTTTTAATTTTTATTAAATAAATTATGAAAGTCTTCAAGGTTTTATGCAACAAATGAGGAAATTAGCAGAGATTGAACCATAAAATAAAATGCTGCCTTTGCAATAAACAGCCTCCTGATGGATAATGCAATGACGCTTTCTCCAGAAGTTTCCAGTAAAGCAGCAAAATCATTGTGCATATCAGTTAGGCACGCACCTTCTCTGTGCAAGGACCAATTCCTCTGCTTCAAAGTCATCTAATATTGTTGCTAATTGTCATAGGTTCAGCATATTTCTTTCAGTATGATTATGGGATTCCCTCAGCTGGTAGGGGATGACACAAATATTGCTGATGGTTCATCTGGAAAGGGAGTTGACTCAATTTACAGCAACCTTATAAAGTTTACAGTTTTTCTCGTGTACGCATTACTCCCTTCCTAGTGGGGTCAGTGCTGACAGCTCTTGTCTGTCCCTCTTGTGTGGCTGGGAGTACTGCTGTTATTCCAAGATTCAGCCCAGGGAAGTATGGTCCCCTGCACTACTGAGCTACGACTGTAATTTTCTGACTTTCATGATGTGCTTCATTCTCCATAGGAAGGTTCTGGCACCCTTCTGGCCTTCTAAAACAGATCTGGATTTTTTTTTAGGGGGGCTTATGGTCCCTCAGACTGCTGGAATAGATTGACAAAATACTTATTTTGCACACAGAACAGTCAGCCAGTTCTGTGCCTTCCTTCACCAAGGTAGGTTAGACAAATTGTTTGCAAGCTGACATTAAGAGGAGTAGTCCTGAACCTCTCTAGATATCAACATTATCAAGGACTGAGAAAAATACCCTTGTTTTAGTCTCTGCTTAGCTCAAGTTTAGTAGTATTTTGTTCTTGTCTTAGACATAAGGTTGAATGAGCAAAAGCATCCTGAGAAGCTGATTGTAATGGACAAAGCAAGAAAACTCTTCCTTGTTAACTGCAATAGCACCATGTATGTCCCTCTAGGAACAGGTCTTTTTTTACAAAAAGGGCATAAAGAAACACAAATGTAAGAGGAACATATGCTGTCAGATCAATCAAAATTCTAAGTTTAGATGCAAACTCATCATTCCTAAATCCTGGGCTGGGGTGGAGTGCCTGATACATAGTAACACAACAGAGATAAACATAGACGTTAGGCTTTTTTTGTGAAGATTAGATGTTTCCACTTATCTGATTGGAATTGTTAATTTGAATGTTTGAGTAGAGCAGGATAATTAGGACGTATGGCAGTAGCAGAGCAGTGATGTTTCAATATAAGAACATCAAGGATTATGTCTTGTTACATATCTCTGCTTCTATTGCCCTTGGCTTGCCTCAGGAAATGGCACCTTATGAACAATTTTAATGAACAAACAAACAAAGAATTCAATCTAGGACAAATGACATTTGTTTTGGGTTCAGTATTTCTCAGGTTAAATTCTTTAGTCAGGCAGTGGTGTTTATTGCAAGAGAGAATTGATTGGGTCATGTAGGGCACCGAGTACAAATAGCAGTGTCATTCACCAATAGGTACCACAATTTCCTCCAACATGTACCAAACTCCTACCAGTCCTTACAGCACCAGTTGAAGAGAAACAGGAGAGGGTATCAGTAAAACACTTCGTTTTCATTTCTATATCTTAAATAAGCCTTGAGGCGAAGGCTCAAATGAGTGACAGCCTGGTTTATGTTGTTTTAGTCTACAAAAGTGTTTTATCAAATCGGTAGTGCTGTGTGTCAGTCATATGTGACCTCTGTATGGAAAATGTTTACACGATATTATTAACTGTTTTGCTCCAGGGTTTCCTCATGAATCTGTGGTATTCTCTGCATTAACAACATGAATAGTTGTTGTGTGTGCAATCAAGCTTCCCAGAACTCCAACCAACTTTCCAGGAACAATTGTTTGAAAACACACTCCTACATATGCTCAGAGTATTATCAAGCACCTTTATTCAGATGTTTTGGGAAAGAGCAATTCTAAAGTTCCAACTTGGGATTTCTGTTTCATCTGTTGCTGGATGGACTCTCAGGCGCTGAATATGTCATCCGTTCCCAGTTCAGTTTCCCCTACTTATCAGTATATCAAATAAAAAGCAAGGATAGGTGATTATCCAACATAGTGATATAGATATGATATTCTCTGGTGTATTAGTTTTAGAATTATGACTTTGTCACAAAAGACATATCATGTACCCAAATAAATTCTATACAGTGGGCACTTTTTGTAGAAAAACGATTTTTCTATCAAGCCATTTTCCCAGTTGTCTTTAGATGCAGACATTCCCCTTCTTTTATAACACTGCATACACCACCTCTTGCCCAAAGTTATGGTTTTCTTTTTTTCTCCTCTTTCTTTCCTTTCTGTCTTAGACTTGTTTTACTTTGGCAAGATTATTTCTCCAGACCCAGAAATAACAGTTTTGTGAGTGACCTGTGATGTATTCTTCCCCATCCCAGGAAGGACTTTTATTTGAAAGATCCTGATCATTCATACCCTTAAAGAGAAAACAAGGTGTTTTGGGCATGGTCTTACCACCCGAGCTGTCTCATATTTTCAAATAAAACAGACTCTGCAGCCTTGTGAATGGACAATGGAGCCCAAATCTGTTCATGTAGACCAGGGTGGTTTTACCAGTGTCACCTGGTTTACTCAGAGCTTTTTTTTTTTTATGATACTGACCCACAACTCCTTTATATCAGCGAAGCTGTGTTCCCACTAATTGTGCTTTATGGGAAGCAACATGGTGTTGTTCCCTAAAGAACAAACTGCTCCTTATATTGGCATGTTTTGCTCCTTGACTCGCCCCAGGGCTCTGGTTCCTCAATGGCTCATGCTGCCTACACACAAGAATAGTAGAATCCCTATCTGAAGCCAATCAGACAGGTCCATCGGGTGGCAAACCCAGGGATGCTTGAAAGAACAGTCTGTTAAACTATTTCTGCACCCTACAGAAAAGAGACACAGTTGTAGAAAACTTTTAAGAATGGTTCTCCAGCACCGTCTCACTTTAATGCCTTGCACCTCACGTTGATGTGCCCTTATACAACCTTACAAACATGCACCAACATTATTTCTGACATACTTTCCACCAACTGATATAAGGGTGCAACCATCATAGCATGTCGGTAACTCTTACAGTTTCAGGTACCTGGCTCATTTGCAGTCTCTGCCTTTGTGTTGAACCCCTGAAATAACACCCGGGCTCATGGGGACATCTAAAGAAGTCAGGATTATCACAGTCATCTGTTTAAGTGGCCAGGTCAGGTTCAAGGAGTACTTCATGATTCAAATTCTTACAGTTTTTGAGCCAGTGCTCTGTACTAAACTTTGGAGGAACCTGCCCTATATTTTGATCTTTTTGGCCCCTGAAGGAGGAGAAAAGGATGGAGAGGGAAAGTTGTCTTCTGGGGATACATTCACAACCTGCCTTCTCTACCATCACGTCTAGAGAAATTAGAGGAATGCTTGGAATGAGACAATGCCTTTGGTGCATGCTATCCTTTGTCAACACTTTTCTCATGCTTACAGATTTTCTCCCTGTTCATCCCCACTGAGGAATGACGGGGCCTTTGATGTAGATTCCTGCACCCTGACAACCATGAATCACTGGAAGGATACCTCCATGTTGCAACTAATGACATCATCATTCAGGTTTTTCCTAATCAAAAAGCTTATTGAAAGGTCAGTCTCTTCCCACCCAGACCTAGAGAGGTGTCTCTTCTGCTGACCACTTGCCCAGCTAAGAAGGATGTCATTGTCAACAGGCAAGACAGCAGCCAAAGTCCTCCCTCCACTCTTAAATCATACACCAACAACCCAACACGCCAGACCACTGGAAGGAGGAATAAGTCAATACATTCACTCACAGCATAGGGTGTGCAGAAGGGAGCGAGCTGACTCCAGAACCCTGTCATAGTAGATGGCAGGACCCAGGTGATGTGCCTGATCATCTTGCCCTACTCTCCTGGGAGCTCAACTTGCTAGGAAGAGTTGAGGTTCCCTTTCAGTAGGCAGAACCCCCACACACCCCATGCACTGTGCAGACAGATCACCCAATTGCACCACAAGCAGAGTCATTTCTTATAGAGGTGGCTTCTTGCCCAGCCTCCCAGTTAATGTGGAAGGCAGGGGCACCTGATAGTGATCTCCTAATCAGTTCCCATCCAAGGTTGGCCAGACCCTGTGTGGAAACCAGTCAGGAGGGTCCTGGTTGTGGGCATCATCCACATGCCAACTCTCATCCAGCGCTGGGGGTTTAAGCCCAGCATTTCAATGTCACCACACACAAACACTCACAAGACACGCCTCATCACCTCGGTGTCCACACACAGACCAAATGCTTGAGCACAACTTTCATTGTTGTAGTTGTAAGACTACAAACTCATGCAGACCGAGTAGAGATATATGCTAAGAACTTCTGCACTGCTAAAGTTGTGGACTTTGGTGATTTCTTTTTGCCTTACCAAATTCTGCTCAGTCTTGGAGGAGATATGAAGTGGTGCAAAAAGATTTTTTCCTAGCTTGTTTTCTCCAGGGAAATGCAGGATGTCAGGATAAATCAATAAATTCACATGCCAAAATGATTAAAAGAATAGTTCTGGCTTGCTGTGCACAAGTTGAGAAATGCCCAATTTACAGTTACTGTTTAGCTTTCATTTCAGCTCTCTTGCACTTCTGACCTGTACAGTATATGACATGGGAGTCATTCAGGAGAAGTTGCACATGCTCACATACACTAAATCTGGGTTATTTGTCTCTGGGATAATTCACCACTGTTGCTTTATTCTTTAGTACAGAGTCTCTGCTGCAATCTTCTGATTTCTATGTAAGAGAATTTGGTTGTTGCTTGTTAAAGCAGAACTTGTCATTACAAATGTGCACACATACTAAATAGCAATGGAATTTCCTCCCGATAAATTCTTGGTTGTTAAAAGGCCAATATGTCAGCTTAAACAATGTGTTACAGGCTGCAGGCACACTGTGGATTTAAAGCAGCCATGTCAGTGGCCACGTTAAGTCAGATGGCAAGCAGTCAGTGGGGCTGATACGAGCTGAAACTTAACCTTTTAACAGCAATAATGATGAGTGGAAAGGCTTATCTAAGTCTTACACTCAGGAAGAAATTGGAAGCTGAAGAAGAGATGCCTACGGATAAGTAATCTGATAAATGAAAGAATCTAGTGTGCCAAAGTGGTCTGCTTAAGTGCTATAGAGGTCTGCTGAGAAGTCAGGAAAGCATTCTGATGCCATGCTTGGTGCAAAACTGAGCAATATTGGAAAAAAATGCATATGGCATGGAGCAGTGACATGGAGACAGTCTTATTCAGGAGCCTGGCAAAGCCTGTGCAGGCTGGCCAGCTCTGCCAGTGAGACTCCTCGTCCTCCTCCTGGCACCTTGGACTTTCACTGCGGCAGATGAGTCTTTGCTGAGGTAAGGCCCTGTTGATCTCAAAGCACTGCTGGAGGAGGAAGTTCAAGGTTGGAAATTTTACTTTCAGTTCTCCATGAACCCAACTTTGGGAACATCTACGGTGCAGAAAAGACAGATTGTGTTTATAAAATGCCAGCTAATAGTAAGCTGTCACTGAGAAATGAGGAGCACATTGCTGATGATGTCGTTTGTTGTTTGTGTGGTTGCAGTGTGGGGCAGCCTGTTTTTCCTCTGTATGTTCTGCTGAACGAGGAGGGGAGACTGCTGCTGCCTGAAGGCAGTGAGCCTGATCAGGTGCAGAGAGGGGCAGGGTGAGGCAGGCAACAGCCATGAGGGAAGAACCTTTCCTACGAGTCTTCAGGGAGCAAGAGACCTGTTTAAATACCTGTACCTCAGAATCTGCACCATTAGGTTATTATTTCTGTACCTGACAAATAACTTTGCACCAATATTTTATACCGAGTTCTAACGAATCCTGCTTTAAAGGCTGGAGGTGGGTTGTATCTTCTGGTTTGCTCACTTCAGAGATATGTGGAGCCGTTCCATCTCAAGGCTTTGGTAGATTCGATCTCACCGCCAGTAGTGAGCATGGCAAACAACCTCAGACTGTACCGGGTGAAGCTGCCAAGGAAGACTGCCCGTCTAGGTACAACTGGTGAATTAAAGCAATTTAAAATCTGTAGAGGAAAGGATTTGCATTTGCAAAAAGGGCAAGCTAAGTGCCTGACCACCTGAAAATAAAAAGACCCAGACTGGCAGTGCTGTCTGCAGGGTGTGTGATGTTCAGATGCTCAGATGCCTTCTCAGGAAGTGAACTGTTACTGGGATGCAACTTCTATGGCAAATATTAGTGCTTGAATTTGTTTTCTTGTCACTTCACAGTATAATCAGTAGGTAGGCACAGCTGCTGTTTTCTGGGAAGGAAGATCATTTCAGCCAGCGATGATTCAGAACATTTTAAGTGAGATGTTCCAGCTTTGGCAGACAAGCTAACTGAAAAGCAACCTTGGCGTTTGGTGCAAGCATAACTGCCAGCAGTTTGCATCTTGCTGGATTTACCCAAGAGGATGAAATATCACCATGACTGCATCATGCACAGATTTTATGTGCAACTCTGAGAATTAAGTATCAATTCTTAAACCAGGTTATTATACCAAGAAGCATTTTAAAACTTACTATTGAAATAGGGCTTCTGATAGGAACATGTTTGCAGCAGACCAGCAAAAAAAAATTATGGCAGTTGCAACAGCCGAGTAAACTGATGCTTGCAAACACTGGATACTTTTCAGCTTTTCTTGGCCCAGCAAGGCACAGCCTGTAGAATCTTTTGTTTTGTGCAATTATCTTGTATTTTGGTGATGAGTGCATGCAAGCGTACAGATTTTTTAATATATTGTGCTTTGAACATTTATTCTGTAAAATTTGCACTTGTTAATGACAGCTTTGTAACCATTACAACTACAAAAGAACTTAGGATTTCAAAACTTGTCACCTCCTGAAAACTGATAATTTCTGAAAATCAGTCACTTCTGGATAGAAAGCTAAATTTCCCCATTGTTTTCAAGTGATACAACTGTAAATGCAATTAAAGATCGTGCCATGATGCATACACTTACATAGATTCTCCCTAGGAAACGTTTGTTGTTCAGTCACCACTGCCTGATAATGTCAAAATTTTCGTGTCAACAAAAATATGACTTCTTGATATGGTGGTGTTTAACAGTTTATATCTTAATAGAGGCAAAGGAAATGTTCTGAGGTAATGGAAAGGCATTCCTTTGGCCTAAAGGCTCTCACTTGAACATAAAAAGTCTGCTACAGATGAAACAAAATTTCTAGTGAAAAACCAGAAAAATATTCCTCTTAAGAATGTTAAGATGTATTGTATCTAAGGTTTGCAGTTTCATTTATTTATATTGAAATGCAGGCCAAATTTAGATACCTAATGCAATGTTTTATGATTCAGTTTACAGTGACACTTTTTTTTCCCCACAAGACGACTGCTTCATTCACTGCACAAAAGTGGTAGCTCCAGCAGACAAAAGCTGCTTTTTAAATACATTTTAACTTTTATTAGTCAATAGAGGGGCCCCAATTTTCCTTTTTGAACGCTGCCCCATGCTTGCACCAAAGAAAGGATGTTAACCTGGCTTGCCAAGGAAACAAGCTGTGGGTGGTGTTGGTGTGTGTACCCATTTCTCTCTTCTAGGGACCACCTCTGACTCCATGCGGCCACATTCAGTGATGTAAGTGGTCATCCTCTCTGGACATCTAGAGTTAAACATCTTCAGCAGAACAGCTCCAGAAGTTTTATTTCAGGAGCATGGCTAAATAGCAGAAAAAAAGAATGTGTCAAAACATGGAGATGACCCAATTCCCCTCTACTTCTTGTCACAGATCTGGGAAAAGAGTTGACTTCAGCCTATAGGTCATAGGCACTACAAGTAGACCTGAGTGGAGTAATTTAAAAATCTTCTATTTTGAAAATATTCATGCCTGCAATTTATTTGTTTTTAAACATATGGCCACTAGTGAATTTTCAGAGACAAGGAAAATAATCTAGAAATTCTGGTTTTGCCCTGTGCCAGGGTAGCACCCAACAGGAGTCCTCGCAGGCAGCTGCCCAAAGTAGAAAAAAGGGTGTGCAAACCTGTTTGCAGCTTGATTTATTTAGCCACAAACACCATCTCAGGACTAGTGGTGAATAAATATGTTGGATAGTGTTTTATTTCAGAAATCTTAGATCTGTGCAAATGTTTGGTTCCCAAGGAACAGCTCCCCCTTAAGAGACCAAAGAAAGTTTGGAGCTAGCAGTGGGTGACATTGAAGTGCTGGGGTTTAAACCCCCAGCCCTGAATGAGAGTCGGCATATGGATGATGTCTACAACCAGGCAAGAAAGACCCTCCTGATTGGTTCCCACCCAGGCTCTGGCCAGCCTTGGGTGGGAACTGATTCGAAAATCACCACCAGGTGCCCCCACCTTCCACATGAACTTGGAAGCTGGGCAAGAAGCCACCTCTATAAGCACTGACTCTGCTTGTGATGCAATTGGGTGATCTGTCTGCACAGTGCATGTGGTGTGTGGGGTTCTGGCTGTTGAAGGGGCTCCCTGATTCTTCATGGTAAGTGGAGCTCCCAGGAGAGTAGGGCAAGATG
>NW_008629110.1:0-27907 GCF_000691845.1 Merops nubicus
AGGTCGGAGATGATGTAGCAGACGAGTTTTGAGCTCTCTGAGAAATTTCAAGATACGGGTTTTTGTCTCGGCACAAAGGAAAATTCTCCTGTAGGGCGCTACTGCTTTTCCCTTGCCGCAGGCTCTTAGTTTCCCAAGGTGGAACCAGCGTACAGAAATTTATTTCCAGATAGAGTTACTTTGTGCAATTAAAATCTTTGATTCTGTTACAGGAGATGCTAAAACAGAACAAAAACCTGGAGAGAAAAAGAGGGGAGTGAAGAGACCACGTGAGGACCATGGTCGTGGATATTTTGAATACATTGAGGAAAATAAGTACAGCAGGTAAGTAAAACTGATGCTGGGCAGCATGTTATGAACAAGAAGTAAAATACAGAAATGCCCATCTTAATGGTTTGAAAATACATGTAGGTTTATTAGGTTTTGTTTATTTTTGTCTTGTTCAGGGCCAAGTCCCCTCAACCACCTGTTGAAGAAGAAGATGAACATTTTGATGACACAGTGGTTTGTCTTGATACTTGTGAGTAAACATGCCTCCTTTACCTTTGAACGATGTAGTGATACACTTTTAATCTCAAAACCATTTTCTGAAATGTGGAGTGAATACGTTTGTCGACTTCCCTTACCAAATAACTTAAAGAAACAAACACCCCATTTAGAGATGGTGTTTCAACCCCCTTTTCAGTATGCAAAAGAGCAGACAGATATATGCTAACGGGTCTTTACGTTAGCAGTAAGAACCTTAGTTTTCCAGTGAACACTGATATCATAGTTTGTTTTTTGTTTTTTTTTTTTTAAAGAAATCTTCATCAGAACATTTACCTGTTACAGAGACTAAGCTGGCCAAGTGTAGAGCGAGCATGGAACACCCTTGTAATGACACGAGAAGCTAATTGTGTAGCACATGAGCTTTTCACTTCAGGAAGTTCAAAGAGTGAATATAGTTGTAGGTGGTTACAGTAGTACGGTTTGTGACACGAGCTTCCTGGTCTAACTTGCTGAGGGTCTATTTATGTACCAACTGGTGGAATAGTTTTTTTCATGGTTTCTGATAAATTAAAAAAATCAGGTAAGGCCTCCTGAAAAATGACCTATTTGTGCAGCCTGGGAGTTTGCAGGGCCCTGGGGGGTGATTTGTGCCAAGGGCATAGCAGAGACAATTGGTTAGAAGGGCACAGAAATTGACAAGTATGTGCAAACTGGGGGAGTTTCTCTGGAGGCAGGCTATAAACCTCACTACTGTTGTCAACTTTGTGTCAGCCACAAAGTTGACATTTGTATTCTTCATAGTAAGAATAAAGACTTAGTCGTGTTTTCTAATAATGCACTAAGTAATCCTTGAACTTGTTTGCTTCTTAAAGTGCCATGTAAAGAAAGCTTAAATTTGGCATGTTCTGGCATATTTGCTAGTAATTCCAGGTGTTTCTTTCAAAAAAAAAAAAAAAGTTTTGAAGTGGAAGGAGGTGTTTACAGCCCTGTAAATCTCTGACTACGCCATCCTTGACATTTTGGTAACTAAATCTCAAGTTTCTAGCTGCTAACCTGGTGAGTTGCCACCTTTTGTCAGAGCTTTTGATTTTCCCAGTAACAGAGCAGTAGCTAATTTTCATTATTATTTCTGGTAGAAAATGTTGTTCCTGGACAAGCTATGATTTAAAGTGTTGACAGACTGCTTGGAGATCAGAATCAAACACAGCTTTAAGACTGAATTGTGTAACAACTTGGCACCTCTTTTCTGGACCGTGATGGTCCAGACATATAAGACGTTTGGCACTCTTAGGTACTTTTTACTAGTCTCTTGCAAGGAAGCTGTAACTTCAAATTCTGTTATCATTTTTTGTTCTGAAAGTAACCTATGCAGGTGGGTTTCTTCTCTGTGATTTTATCTGGTTTTCATGCAACAAAGAGAAGTTAAAAGTAGTAATGAGAAAACACTCAGATCACAAATATTGCAGTGCAGCTGGTGATAGCTGTATGCAAACAGAACAAGAACTCATGCATGAGAGCTACCAGTCATACGGGCAAGACTGCATTTTAGTGTTCTTTGGCAGCAGGCAGATTTTGTACCAGGGCAGAACTTGCTCATTTTCCTCCTTTCTTGTAACCATCAGATAGGTTTTGGAGTTTCCTCTGGGGAATTCATGTGCTGTATCCAGCACCTCATGTTACCGTTCTGTATTTTCTTTTTGAAACCTGCTACAAGATTAATATGTTTCATGGTGTGCAGCTCTGAAGATACCTGTAAAACAAAGGTTCCCCTTAAGTTCTCAGAGCGATAGGAGAATTCATAATGCAGATCATGTTTTGCAGGTGAAGGAGGTTCTCTTACCACGTTCTGCATGCTTAACCTATTTATAGTTGACTTAAAATTATTTTAATTGATTTAATCTAATTGTGCTTGGTAATGGACTATATTAGCTAAACACAATACTACTTTCCGTACTTATAAATACTTAAGGTTCTTTTTTTTCCTCATCTGTCCTTAGGTTTGGGCATGAGGGGTAAGAAGACTTTAAAAAAAGACCTAGCGAATAATGCAAAGGCTACGGTGCAGATTCCTTTGCTCTATATTGATGGGAACATCTCAGATAACTGACAAAAAAAGTTCAAGTAGATGAGGTGAAGTTTGTGGTTTTAAGCACATGGAAAAAAACAGAGTGAATTTGGTGCCAGAAGTGAATATGGGACCTTGAAAATTACTCTCGTTAGCTAGCTTTTCCTAAGATTCTTGGCTGAGTGTCAACCTGCACCTCCATCTAGGCATGTGTTCAGTTGCTTTCCTGAAATATGCTGAGCACTTGCTGGCAGTTTGTCTTGAAAATCACCTTTAATGCATAAAACTGGACAGCTCTACTTTGTTTTGTAATAAGAGTAAACAGAATGGTTTTTATGTTAACAGATAACTGTGACCTGCATTTTAAAATCTCAAGAGATCGATTTAGTGCTTCCTCTCTGACCATGGAAAGCTTTGCTTTCCTTTGGGCTGGAGGGAGAGCTTCCTATGGAGTTTCTAAAGGCAAAGTCTGCTTTGAGATGAAGGTGAGTTGAAGTGATGTTTTACAGAAGACTGTTTTGCATGCTTAAATATAATACTGTTTATACTATTCAGGTTTTTTGGATGTTGAAACTAAATCAGGTGAACAGGACTTTCAGAAGGCCTTCTCTTAAGAGCCTGTAAAGATGTCTCAGTTGGCAAAACGGCTTCCTTTTTCCATTTAACAACAGCAAAAAACAGGCAGCTTGCACTTGCCCTGAATGTGTTAACTTCTCATTTTTGAACCAAGAATTTTATTCAGCACCTCATGCATCAACACTTTAAGAATTTTGATGGTAGACAGACATTTGCTTGTTCTTTCTGAAGATTACAGAAAGCTTGGCTTTTTTTAAAACTGGGATATAAATTATCTCAGCATTCCTTTTTTTCTGTTCCTACTTAATCTTTGAATTTGACCTGCTCTAAGCAGGGATTTAGGCTAGATGACCTCCAGAGGTCCCTTCCAGCCTGAATACACTTGTGTACACAGTGAATGTGAGTATTGAGCAGGTTCTTGAATTCTGAGAGCAAGAACTCTGCTAAAGGGTAAGAATAGCAATGGGCAGTCAGCCTTGTAATAAAGAGATTTCTCCAATTTGTTGATGAAAGAATAAACAGAGGCACAGAGCTTGGGGTTTGGGTTTTGTGTTTTATTTTTATTTTTTGTTTTTTTCTTCTCAATATTAAAGGCTTCCTTGCACGTGCTGTGCCTGTATATAGAGACACTTGCTCTTCTCTTCCTCTAGTGTAACTGCTGCCCTGAGGAGTAGGCAGCAATCCCATTCTCCTGCTCTTGCACTGGGAGATTTCTGTGTCTCTTGGTACCTACAGCTTTATAAGGCAGAGGTAGTGAAATTGATGCCAGTACTTATGTCCTGTTCACTTCTAAATCAGTTTCCCCCTGGTCACCTGACTGAAATAGTTGGGAGACTGGTAGGGTACTGGTCAGTTTTTTTAGTTTGGTGAAGTTTGTAAAGGCACTTAGAAAAGAGCTGGTTTTGTATGGATTCCAGTACTTCTAGGTGGGTTTTTTTTGAATGTGGCTATGTTGTTTGGAATCTGGCAACTTGCCCAGAAAGTCTGCTTATTGTGGAAAGGGATGAGTGTAATATTTTCCCCAGTCTCTGTAAAGCCGTTTTTTTGCCCATTACCACATTTTACTGGTAAAGAGATTTACTGTAATTACCAACTTTGTGATGATTTTAAAAAAAGTCTACATCTTGTTTGTGATTTTTAATATACAGTATCAAAAGGATTACAGTTTTTGGCCAGTTGGAGCAGGATTAAGGTTTTTCAGAGGGCCTGCTGTGACTAAGTGCCTTGAAGGTATACAATGTCTTATCTTCATTTCTCAGTCTGAGATGTAACTATTGAGTCATTGGCTTCTGTTTTCACATACTTCAGCATGTTTTGTTTTTGCAGAAGGTGATAACTCAGGCTTAGCAAAGATTTAACCAAAGTGTAAAGGTTCCAAATGTTACCTTTGTGCTTCCATCTTGTTAGTATCTAACAAATACTACATACCTTTTCATGAATAATTTAAAAATAGGTTACAGAAAAGATTCCTGTTAAACACCTGTATACAAAAGACATTGACATACATGAAGTGCGAGTTGGCTGGTCACTGAACACAAGTGGAATGTTACTTGGTAAGGCTTAAACATTTTATTACTTTTGTATTGCTTATTGTGTATGTGGTTGAAGTTTTGAGTAATTTTTGCTTAAGCAGGTGGGAAAAGTTTAGTGGCTGTAGTCCAAGTTCTGAAAAATGGACTTGGCTCACTGGATGAGGTAGGAGAAAGCTCTCTGCTGGGACAAATAGAGTTATGAAGTATTCAGGCCTGTGAGGAGGACATGATTACATAGTTAATTCTTCCAGGGATTGAGCATGGGTTCTGGAGAACATTCTTAAAGACTGACAAGATTTGGGAGTTTTTTTAGGTACTGGCATAAATAGGAAGAGGAGGGGGTTTTACCTTTTATTTTAAAGGGTGGGGTGTGGTGTAATGTTTAACCAGTGAAGAAAAAATCCTGGATATCTACAATAGCATTCTTTTAGCTGGGGGGAGAAACCTTATTTCTGAAATCAGCTAGGAGGGAAGAAGTACAGCTTCATTAGATTTATGGGAACTGGTCATAATACCTGCTGCTGAGACAAATTTGTGGGAAACGTTTATGAATTGGTATGTTCTGGCATCAGCAGGAGCTTTCTAGTTAAGTTCCACCTGAGTCCTTGTGTTTGACACCTCCTGTTAGCTTGTTCCTTGCAGCTTCATCCTCAGCTGTCGCATAGGCTGAATGTCTGCCAAACTCCCTTTAAAATGGGGAGGGGTAAGTGCTACTGGAGACTAAGTTCAGAAAGCCTTTCTGACTAACTACGTTACAGGTATACTGGTGCAAAACCAGGTCTTCAGAGTTTAAAAATACTTGCTCGTGTCTTGATCTGACAATTCAGCTTTATGACAACATGCATCTGGAACCAGCAGCATAAGGATCTTAAAACTTGGAATGAGGGAAGCGCTGCTGCTCCATCTCAAGTGAGAGTGTTCTTGAATACAAGAACGAGCTGTAGCTGTTGGGAGGGTCATGGCTTGCTTTGTTATTAAGTAAGCTGCTATTCTGAATATTTTTATTAAGTATCTGTAAAGTGATTGTATTTCTGAAAGGTTATTTGAAAATGACTGGTTTTAATAAGTTTAAATTATTTCTTCAGGTGAAGAAGAATTTTCTTATGGGTATTCTCTAAAAGGCATAAAGACATGCAATTGTGAGACTGAAGACTTTGGTGAGAAGTTTGATGAAAATGATGTTATTGGATGTTTTGCTGTAAGTTTTCACTTAAATTTTCTTTTGAGGAAAAACATCCTTGAGTTTTTTAGACTGCTTTGATGTGAGAAGCAGTAAACCCAGTGCAGAAAAATTTGGAGCAGGACAAGTTGTTTAACATAGTACTTGGTATTTCTACGTCCTGTCAACAGTGACTGCTCTCAACATGTGAAGATTTCATGTTCAGACAAATATCTTTAAAAACCTTTCCTTTTTTAAAAAAAAAATCCAATCTTGGATGAGATGGTCATTGACAGTAACTCATTTGAAGAGAAAACTTTTAAGTAGTTCTTTTATGACATAAGTGTTAGAGAAGTTGAGTGAATATAGCCAATATAGTGAAATGACTAATAAAACTTTATAGAGCAAGGTGAGTAATTTTATCCAAACTAACATTTTGTCTGAATACCAGAATTTTGATGGTGATGAAGTGGAACTCTCATACTCCAAGAATGGACAAGAGCTTGGTGTTGCATTCAAAATAAGTAAGGAAGTTCTTGATGGGCGGCCACTCTTCCCACATGTTCTCTGCCATAACTGTGCAGTTGAGTTCAACTTTGGTCAGAAGGAGGAACCTTACTTTCCTGTACCCGAGGAGTATACCTTCATCCAGAAGGTACCTCTGGAGGATAGGGTCAGAGGACCAAAGGGACCTGAGCAAAAGAAGGATTGTGAGGTAAGTTTCTTGTTGGTAATATCAAAGTTCTTGAGATAGATGAACAGAAGTGATAGAATTTAAGCAGACTATTGTACAACTCTGTCCTTTTTGTCTTGGGGCTTTAATATGTGTACCCTGTGACTCTTCAGCTGCACACACACCCTCATCCCTGCTTAGGGCTTGCTGGCCTAAGTTGCATATCAGAAGAGAATCTTTGAACTAGCATCTAAAGTGTAGAACCTGTCGTCACAGGTGGTGATGATGATTGGCTTGCCCGGAGCTGGCAAGACTACATGGGTTACCAAACATGCAGCGGCAAATCCTGGAAAATACAACATTCTTGGGACAAATACTATTATGGACAAAATGATGGTAAGTGCTAATGCAGCATTTTAGGTGTTGATGTGTTAAAGACTTTCTGTAAGTCCAGAGTCTTTGGCTGCCATGGAGTTCTTTTGTATCCAAGAAATCTAAGAAACTGGCCAGTGGTTAGCTGGTGACCAGTACAGATTTTTACCGTGCTGAGCTGTTAACTGATGCACGGCACAGCAGGATTCTGAGTTTTTCCGTGGTACTAGATAAGAAATGGTCAACCATTTCTGAACTGGAGGTATTTCTGTTTCTCTGTATGTCACTGTCCTCAGAACAAAACATTTAGCTTTGAATTAGTAGTGTGATGACATTAATACTCAGCTGTATTGATTCACCTAGAGTCTTTGCTTATAATGCTCTGTGTCTTACGGAGGCTTTGGGAATTTCAGCTGTGAGCTTGTAGTCGTGGCCTTGAATTTGAACAACCCTTGAGGCGAGGTGAAAGGCATTTAGCAAAGAAAAATGTCAGCCACATGCATGAGGGCTATTTTAACTCTGGGAAATCTCTCTGTAGGTTGCAGGTTTTAAGCGACAAATGGCAGACACTGGGAAACTTAACACGCTGCTGCAGAGAGCTCCGCAGTGTCTTGGGAAGTTCATTGAGATTGCAGCTCGTAAGAAGCGGAATTTCATTCTGGATCAGGTAGAAGCTTCAGTGAAAAATGGTTGAGGAAGTTCATTGTAGTCTGTAGCGCGGTGACTATATGGGAGTAAAGTTACGTTGTAATTGCAGTTGTTTCATTTACTGACTTACTACTTGTTCACGGGACACAAAGTTGAGATATTACTACAAATGCTTGTTTGAACTTCTCTGGATTATGGGATGTGGGAGGAATAGTGTTTTAACGTGTGGATATGAGCTCGTAACTTTGCATTATGCAGCGTCTTTATGTCCAGTTATTTGTAAACTTCATTGCAAGCTCTTGTAGAGGTGAAGTCTATACACCATAAGTTGACTTCCTTAATTCTTACAATGACAGCTACGTGTAGTAAGTTACTGCATTTTTTTCAGACAAATGTGTCTGCAGCTGCGCAGAGGAGAAAAATGTGCCTGTTTGCAGGCTTCCAGCGCAAAGCAGTTGTTGTTTGCCCAAAAGATGAAGACTACAAGCAAAGAACACAAAAGAAGGCAGAGGTGGAGGGAAAAGATCTTCCAGAGCATGCAGTTCTCAAAATGAAAGGCATGGAACATAATCCTATACTGTGTTTTAGGATGCTGACTATCTGTTTAAAGGATTAAGTAAACGTGAAGTCTAAAAAATCACTTTATCTTAAACAGTTGTACTTAAACAGAACTGGAAGACTATTGTAACTTTTAGGATAACACTATATTGTGTTCCCTCTGCTGCAGTCCTTAACACTACTCAGTTATGCTGATACGCTTCATGCAGATGCACAAAGCTGTCTTGGCATAAAGTGCCCTATATAAGTGACACATTTGGCAGAAACTGGTGTTCTGAGTGGAGGCTTATAAAAGCAAAAAGATATAGGCAGAATGCTTTCAAGGTTTGGAACAGTACTGGCAACTCCATGAAGACCTGTTTATTCCTTTGTCACTGTTACATTTCTTAAATGCTCAAATTACCTAATTTTGTCCCTATGCCAAGGGAATGTGGGGGGTGGGAGGAAGACTGAGGGAAAAGTGGTTAAATTATGGATTTTATTGTAGCTGACTGTAGATGCTGAATACTCAGTGTTTTTGCAATTATAGGGAACTTCACACTGCCAGAGGTAGCAGAATGTTTTGATGAAATAATCTATGTAGAGTTGCAAAAAGAAGAAGCTCAAAAGCTTTTGGAACAATATAAAGAAGAAAGTAAGAAATCCCTTCCGCCAGAAAAGAAACAGAACACTGGCTCAAAGAAGAACAAGAAGAGCAATAAAAATCAATTTAATAGGGGTCAGAGAGGACGTGGAGGATTCAACATGCGTGGCAACTTCAGAGGAGGAGGCAAGTCTAGAAATAAACTTAAATCTTGGAGACTGATGCTGTTGGGGGTGGAAAGGATCTATCTATCTTACAAGAAGAAACTTCTTTACTGTGAGGGTGACAGGGTACTGGAACAGGCTGCCCAGTGAAGTCATGGAGTTTCCTTCCCTGGAGGTAGACAGAACCTGCCTGGATGTGATCCTGGGCAACATGCCCTAGGTGAACCTGCTTTGGGGGGGGGATTGGACTGGATGATCTCCAGAGGTCCCTTCCAACCCATAGCGTTCTGTGAAAACAGCTTGTAGCGCTTGCATTGCAGTTCTTACATAGCGGGAGCCTTGACTTCAGCTTCAGTAAGTTGAATGTATTAGTGCAAAGTTAACTGTCCAGCTTTAAAAGTGAAGATTGTCAAGATCCTGCATTATGTTGCTCATGTGGTTTGAGGCACAGCTTTGAGTTTTTATGTTGGGTTTGTTCATGTGTGTATCAGGCCGTACTGGGGGGTGGTGTGCAGTTAATTTAATGTTTTCCACTTTGACCAAGTGGATTAATCTTTGCACTGAAATTTTTGCACTGTATTTGGACATCTTATTTCTATTATCGTCATTATTTTGAACGGTAATCTTCGTGTAAGAAATAACGAAGACCTAACAGTTACTTGATTGAGGTTGCTCTCTCCCTGCAGTCCCTGGCAACCGTGGTGGGTACAACAGGAGGGGAGGCAACATGCCCCAGCGAGGTGGTGGAGGTGGCGGCGGTGGCGGTGGCAGCAGCGGCGCGATTGGCTACCCCTATCCTCGTGGGCCTGTCTTCCCAAGCAGAGGTGGCTACTCCAACAGAGGGAACTATAACAGAGGTGGAATGCCCAACAGGGGAAACTACAACCAGGTGATGCTTTGGGGGGGGTTTATTAGTTGACCTACATACAGTTCGTTGGATTATGTTTGAAAGGGTTGGTGGCTGCACATGGCCACAGGCTTGGGTTGTGGTGCTACACTAATCCCACACTAAATGGTCTGGCTTCCTCATGTAGTGTGTGCTACCTAGGAGGTTCTGATGCTGAGGTGGAGGTTTCCACAAGACCGTACCTCTGTTAAAAATTTAAGATTTTGTGTGTGTGAAAAGTCTTGTGTTTGATTTTTGATCATCCCCTCCCTCCTGCCAAATAGTAGTAACTGTTGTTTGGTCTTAGGGTCAGTGTGTCTCCTTATCAAGCATTTAGGGAACTTCTGAAAGTAGCTGTAGAGAGTGTTTGTTTTGTTGTCTGGTCTCAAACACAACTCATAAAGATGTACTAGCTGAGGTCGTAACTGATGGAATATGACTGGAAGCATTTGAAAACATAATTTGGGTTATGGAAGATCCAGCAGATGGAGCCCAAGCTAGTAAACATGGCTCAGGTTTATCGAATACTGACAAACAGGGGAAATGCAGTATTTATCTACAAGTGTTGATGCCTCGTTTTTTAGTAGTATAACTTCCATTTGAAATTTTGTGGACTAGCGCTTCTATTTTCAGCAGTATGACCCATATCCTTTTGTCTGATCAGATAACGCATCCTTGTAGCAACTACAGCCTTCCCCAACTAAAAATAGGCAAGCTCTTGTATTTTTAGTTGTCCTGGTGCAGTTCAGCAGCTGGAAATAGGGTGAGTCCAAACTGGATTAGCCAGCTTTCCAGACCACTGGCAACAGCAGTTTGAGCTGGTGTATTAATTCTGCGGTTCCTGCCCCATGTTAAGAAGCAGTTGCTTGGAAGGGGGCTGGCTTGTGGTATTCTAGTAGTTTTCAGGGAGGTTTGTTTTTTAACCTAGCCCTGGTACCTTGTCTTTGAAAGATTCTGTATGGTATGTGGTATTTGTGTGGTAATAAAGATTGGTGTTACTACGCTTCTGAAAAATCTGTACAGATGGGGTACTTAAAAACTGTTGTCCTCTTGCAGAACTTCAGAGGAAGGGGAAATAATCGTGGCTACAAAAACCAATCTCAGGGCTACAACCAGTGGCAGCAGGGTGTAAGTAGTCATAACTTGACCTTTCCACTGATTAAGTTGAATGTTTCAAAATGTTATTTGAAATAATTAGATGTGTGATCAGAACTAGATAGCAAAATCTTCTAATGCTAGGTAATAGGTATATAAATAGTTCCTTCTGCAAATCTGTTCTGATATATCAAATAACAGCTGTGGCTTACTGGTCTTAATGGTATGTAGTATTTGGCTTCACATTACTACTGTGAAGAGAACTCTTTAACTGCCTTCAGTTGTTCTGGAACTTGCTGCTATGTGAGAGTACTTTAATCTTCTCAAGTTCCAGGATAATTAGATGTCTGTTTCTGTAAGAAATGTGACCGTTATGTGATTACGGGTTAAAATTAACTATTTATCCATTTATTGCAGCAATTCTGGGGTCAGAAGCCATGGAGTCAGCATTATCACCAAGGATATTATTGAATACCCAAATAAATGAACTGATACATATTTCTCCAAAACCTTCACAAGAAGTCGACTGTTTTCTTTAGTAGGCTAACTTTTTAAACATTCCACAAGAGGAAGTGCCTGCGGGTTCCTTTTTTAGAAGCTTTGTGGGTTGATTTTTTTTTTTCCTTTCTTTTTTTTGTACATTTTTAATTGCAGTTTTAAAGTGATTCGTAAGAGAACCTCAGCATTGTGCACGATAAGAGAATGTGTCAGTATTTCAGGGTTCTACATTTTATCTGTAAAATGTGACTTTTTTTTTACCACAACAAAAGTAAAACGTTGCTTTGTACCTGGTGTCTTTTTATTAAAGAATTTTCTCCTTTTTCCCCACCGGATTTCTAAGAAACAGTCGTGAGTCATGTCACAATACAATAGAAATGTTAGCAACCAGATTCATACAGAGGCTCCTCAGTAGCCCTCGTGAACACCATCAGATTTTTGTAAAGCTCCATATTACACTCCATCCTCTCTGTGAAGCTTCTGGGTAGGGAGGGGAGGAGGGAGAAGTAAAAGTTTCTGGCAATAACTAGGACTTTTTTGTAATATTTGGAACTCAATAAGATGGGGGGAGGGGGCAAAGAGGAAACCTGGGGCTAAATAGTGAGGGTGGAGTGTATGTAGAAGCTCATAAAGTTGTAAAACTTGGTTGCATTATTTGTGGAGGCTCAAACTTGTGAAGGTACAACACCATAATTTCTTTTCCATTTGTTCTGCATTTTGATTCTGAAAAGAAGCTGGCTTTGCCCATTTCTTATTAAACAAAACTTGTTGTAAATCCAGTTGTCTAATGGGATCTATATGAAGTTAGCTGTGTGTCTGTATAACTTTCCCCACAAAATACTGTATACCTAGTGTGCTTGTAGTAGTTACTCCACCATTTTGTAAGCTAATGAAACTGTGAGTCACCCATTTTATATCTAATTTTTAATCATGTCAATTCTCAAATGGGTGTATCTCCTTAGCCTGCTGATTCCTTTTTCTCTTTAAAGAAAGTGGGTGGAGAAATTTAACTCTAGACGTTTGTTTGCAATAAAATAAATTCATTTTACTCTTGTTTTGGGATTGTCGCCATCAAGGTCTAAAATCCCTTTAAGGCTATAAAGAGGAAGAGAATGTATGACAGCGACGATGTTGGACAGTTTTAAACTCATTACTGTGTACATGCTGAAATGCTTGTGTTTCTTCAAAAATCGAAACTGGTGGTTGCTCTGTTAGAGATATCACGTGTATAATCTCACAGTTTAACATGGTTATATGTGTAGGGCAAAAGTCCCGAGTTGCGCTTGCATCATGTAAATCCACTTAACTATTTATTGTAAAATAGACATTAAGGAAGGAGCAGGGGAAGAAACTGGACAGGGACTAGGGCAGAAGGGGGGTTGTCACGGAGAATGCATCTTGAACAGAGCTTTGTTTTTTTGTTTTAACTGCTATTTTGTTTAGGTTTATGCTTTTGTAAAACTGTAGTGGCGATGTTAGTTGCTGATTTCCTTGCGCTGTCTGTGCCCTGAGGCAGGGAGAGGCGGCTGTCCCCAGCGGCCCCGCCCAGAGCTAGAGCCAGCCCAGCCTGCGGCAAGCTTCCTCTAGTGCTAGTCCATTTCTAATAGTCTTCAGAAGTAAAGGTAAAGTTGTGTTGCTCTTCTAGCCTTTATAGCAGATGACATTGCATATTGACATTAAACATGAACAGCACCACCTCCTTGTTAATTCTGCTTTAAATCATCCCTTTACTTTGAGAAAAATGTAAACTGTCTTTAAAGAAACACTATATGATGAACTAGAAATGTGGGGACTCTAAACCCCAGTCTGTTTTGCTGAAATGAAACTTTCTTTAGGTTTGCAAAGAGTTTAGTGTAATTAAAGTCCATCTCCCTTCTACCCTTCTCACAAGAACTAACACTTTGTATGGAGTGCTGATCCTTTGCTTATTTTGGTACTCTATAAAATTATATAGTCTTAAACTGAAATATAAGAGCCTACACTTACTATGTGGTTGTAAAGCTTGTATTTTAATTCAAAAGTCTGGGATGTTTTGTTTTCAATTCTTGAATGTATGGTGTTTAAAAAGCAAGGCACACATGAAGGAAGTGCTTCAGCCATCTTACACTTGAAAGAGGAGTATCTACCAAAAATACTCCTGTGTGGAAAAAAAGCTGTTTTGATAAGTTCAGCAATGTACATGCTGCCTGTTTTCTGAGGTATGGAATTCAAAAAGCTTGAACATAAACACCACTGAGGCACGTGCAGTTCAGAAAGGGGTTAACAAAGTAAATATTTCCCTGCCCCTTGCCATTGCAGAGCAGAGAGACTCCTTCAATTTATCTTGGCTCAAATTACTTCTAGAGAAGGGGTTTATTTTGCCATGTAAAATGGCTTGTATGGAAAAGCCATTACCTAACAAATCACTAGGATTGAGGGAGAAAACCAAAACTTAAATTCGCAGTTTGTGTCTAGTAAAAGGCAATAGAAAGCTGATGGCCACAGCAAGGTGAGGCAAGCACAGCTGCATGTCACTGCAATGTGAGGAAAAGTGCCCACAATACTGTGGTCATGCTGGCAATACTGGAGACACCAGTGACATATGGCACAGGGATTGGGTTTGCATTTGTTGGTTTTTTTTCCCTAATGGAGTACAAACTGTGTTTGCTTTTTTCTAAGTTTTTTTCTAACAGTGCAAACCTTGAGAGCCTAGGAGCTAGTCTGGTGCTGGGAACGTGGCGTGCGTCTGTGCAGCTACTAGCACCAGTAGTGCTGCTGGTGGCTCTCTCCCTGTCGGCCTTGCCTGGGGGAGCTGTTGACACCCTGTCTCCCAGTGGGCTGGGGCCACACCCGCTGAGCTGGAGGCCAAAGGCAGGTCTGTGTGCTGGGCATCTCGGGAGGGACTTCGCACTTCAATCCTCCAGCTGTAGCTCTGCCTGCTCTAGTAGCAGTCACTTGGACACGCACCCTGTAAATGAAGGTGCTCCCCTGGCAAGGGGCTGTGTCCTGGGCGCTCTGAGAGTAAATGGACTCTTACCTGTGGGGCACTGGGGCCTGGCTTCCCTTCTCGTGTGCTGTGGGAGATCCCTGTCCCCAGCGCTCGGCTCTGCCGCAGGGAGCCGTCTCTCCTCGCGCTGCGCCGCGGGGAGCCCTGGACAATGCCCTCGTGTGCGTGCGGGAGCTCGCTGCGAGTGGCGCCTTCCCTTCCGCTGCCCATTGCAGAATAATTCTTGATCAGCAAAGACATTTTTAGAAATTCTGCCTAATTTTTTCTGAATTAAACCTGTGGTCTGGCAATGCTAGTGCAGTCTATGCCACTTGCATTAAAAAAACAATGTCTTTTTCACACTGTAAACCACTAGTGGGGTTTTTTTTCATCTCTTGAAACACTCTTGGCCAGTGCTTTTAATAGAAGTGTGATTATGTCATGTTTTAAGATTTGGAGGTTTGCTTGTTCATGACCTGGAAAACTAGGCCGGTGCTTTTCAGAAGTGCAACCTCAGACTAAGCCATAAGAAACGAAATTGAGAAAAGTCGTGAGGTACTTTAATACTGCTCCAGATGTTTCACTGCCAAGGGTTGGACTCTCCCAAGTGAAGAAATGCATGTATACTGTAGTTGTGAGGTAGCAAGGGAGGAGTAAGTATGGCTGGAGCTGTCTCAGCCTGAAGCACGGTAGAGGATGTGGAGAACTCCAGGACGTCAGGCAAAGCCTCTGAGAGGAAAGCAGAAATTGAGCAGGTTTGTGACTCGAGTGCCAACAAACCAGCTGTGATGAAGGCAGAGGACAAAGCCATGGGCGCAGGAGGGAAGGAGGCCTCTATTTTAACAGCAGAGCAGCGGTCGGTCCTGTGCAGCTCTTCTCCTTGGCTCGGTGGCCAAGGCCCGGGCTGGCTCCCGCAGTGCAGCAGGCCTCTCTGGGGCCAGCCGCTGCAGGAAGCTGGCTGAAATCGGGACTTGGCCGGTCACTAGTCTGGATGTGGCTGCTGCCTGAGTTTTGTCTTCTCGCCAGTCCTGGGAGTGGCAGGAAGATTCAGCAATGAATCACTTGTTGTGTGAACTCAGCTGTAGCTTAAATAAAGATGCTAAATGCTTAACGCATTGTCAGCATCAAGGGAGAAAAAAACAAGGGCAAATGTAAAAAACCTAGTCGTATAATTACTCATGCAGGTGACTCGATATACAAGTGTTACTTTAGAGCAAGTAGTTTGTTCTTTTCTGGTTTTCTGTTTAGTAGACAATCTTTGATCTGCAGGTTTTGGTCCTAGAAGTTACTGAGTCAGAACTACAGGTAAAACAGCTCAGCCTATTTTTCATTCAAGCTTTTTCATGCTCAAAGAATTTTTATGACTTGGTAGTCAAGGGCAGATGCAATTTACACTGATTATTTGGGGATCTGCTGCCCATTTAGCACACAAGGACTGAAAGGGCACTTGTTTTTCTCAGCATTAATTCTCCCTTAGTTAGGATCAGATGGCTGCTTACTAGGACACCTCTGATAAATAATGTGCCATAAAAATCCAAGGATCTGTTCTCTGGTCTGAGCATGGCCTTCATTTATGTCACATTAGTTTAGCTCTTCTGCCACTCTGTGCCGTGGAGGTTTTCCACAAAGTTCTAACAAACGTTTGTCTTGGGCATGAGGAGGTGCACTGATGGAGCATGAGTTCTGAAATGGTGCTGGTGCCCAAGAGAGCTGCGAAATAAAAAGGCCCAGAATAGTACTGAAGGTCTCCTTGGATGTAAATGCATGCTTAAAATACCAGTGAATGTTTACAAGGTGAGAGATGCACAAAAGGCTTGATTCCCTTTGTTTAGTCTCCATGTAACCTATTCAGATGCAGGCTAGAGCTACATTCAGGCTCTGCTGAACTTTCAGCTCTGTGGGGCTATTGAGAAAGTCAGTAAGATAAACCCTTGTACTATAAAAGGACTTTTGTCTTTGTGGTAAGAAGGTAGTAAGAGATGGGGGAGAGGAAATGAGCAAGCCCTGCTGGAGGGATTTACTGTAATATTTTTTTTTCTGAAAGAAAGAATGGGGTTTGCTCACATTGTGCTGACAAACAGTTGAGCTAGCAGAGGCAGGTCCACACGCAGCACTGTGGGCAGGTTGTGAGCAGCAGAGCCATGTACCCAAAGCCTGGCACCTCCATGCTGTGCTTGCTCTCTCCTCTGCTTCATGCTCCCTGCTGCTTTTGGAGCACCTGAGGTGCTGTGGGGCCTGCAGCCCAGCCTGGAACCACTGCATTGGATGGAATGAATTCCTGAATGCAAAATGGATGGTATTGTGTGGGTGGTCCTCTGCACCACACTGGGCTTTTTCCTCCCTTGGGTTCTGCTGGTTCTGTTTCTCAGCTGGTTGCAGAATCACAGAAATGTTGTTTGCAAGGCCCTCTAGAGATGTAGTCCATCCTTCTGCTTGCAGCAGGACTGGCACCAGTACTCAGGTCAGCTGGAGCTTTATCTAGCTGAAGCCTGAAAAGCTGCAAGGGTGCAAATTGCATGACCTTTCTGGGCAACCTGTCGCAGTGCTGCGTTGCCCTTATGGTAAAACGTGCTGTCCTGCTGCCTGGCCTGAAGCTCCCAAGCTACAGTTTGTGGCCACTGCCCCTGCTGCATCATCTGCAACTATGAAAGGGTGTTTGGCTCCATCTTTGTAATTGTCCTGCAGTAAATGTTAGGCAGTTATTAGGTCACCCTACAGCCTGCTGCTCCTCAGACTAAGCGCAACTCCTTGCACCGTTTTTCCAGAGGGCATGCACTTGAGCTCCCTGAACACCTCAGGAGTCCTTCACTGGAGCCTCTACAGTTTGACATCCTGGTTGACGAAGAGGCCCAAAGGTAGACAGCAATATTAGACACACTGCCTCAGCAGTGTCATGTGCTGAGGGATAAGCGATTTGTTTGCCACATACTTCCTGATGGAGCGCAGACCGTGGTTTGCCTTATTTGCAGTGAGAACACTCTCTTGGCCCACATTCAACTTGGCGTCCACTGTAAGTCCTGTGCTTTTCAGCAGGGTGGCTATTCAGTTTGCTGCTTCCCAGCCTCTAGTGTATGCTCTGTTACGTAAGCTGCTACCCTGCAATAATAATAGTATTTTTAAAATTTAATTTATTAAATTGTTAAATAGTCAAGCACCTAAAAGACAAATATTAGATGTTTAGTATTAGATTTACTTGTGCAAATTAAATGTCTTGTTAATTCTCCCTGCTTGCTCTGAGACCTCAGAGAAAGAGACTGTGATAGCACAATAAAAACTATCTCGGTGCTTCCGCTGCCAGAGAACACGACACTTACATGTCACAAAACGCATTTGGTTTCCAGACCTAGGACATTCCTTCAGTCGCAGCTTTTGCACTCGCTTGCCTGCTCCTTTTTTACACAGAGAAGTATCTCCTGCGTGGAGCAGGAGCCGCGTGTGCTGCGCTGGCTGCCGACCAGCTGGCTGCCGTGCCTGGCCGCAGCAGGAGCTGCCTTCTCTGCATGCTCTGGTCCACAGGGCAGCACGCTGAGCCCAGCCCCACTCCACGCTGAGAAAACTCTGCTGTCTGCTCAGTGGTGGAGAAGAAGGTGGCGGCTGGGTGACAATTCAAAAAAACCAGCATCTCCACAGTGGCTCCTTGCCATTCTTGGGAGGGGGCTGCTGCTACTTCCTCAGCAGTCGCGTGGGCACAGCCCCAGGATATTCACGTGCCTCCACAGCTCGGCAGCCAGCCAGGCCTTCTTTATTTTTTCCTTTAAGGAAACACCCGCGGAAGGGAAACAAGAGACTCCCACAGGTTTATTTCAGCAGATCCTAGCACAGAAAAATGAAGTTTTCATGAATGATCTTGCTTTTATAGGTATTTTACTGTCTTGAAAGGTGCATTATCCAGCAAGTACCAAGTACAAGTACCCTTCTCTAGTGAAAATCATACTGGTGAAAGCAACCAAAAGGCTGGTGGGGGATGGGAGTGCACAGGTTCCTCCCTGAATGGTGGTTGTATCCTGAGCGTTTCCATTAGTGTGGATCCCACCAGAGGTCACCAGTAAATGGGCAGTGTCGCTGATGTAACTGAACTCTGAGCCTCGTCAGCTCTGCTGCCATACCGGGAGCGTGCCGTTAACGCAGGGATATGGCGTGTGGAGGTTCCCGGAGCGCCCCTGAAGCGCCGAGCACGTGGCTGCAGGCCTCGGCTCTGCTGGAACTGGATGCTGCTCGGGGGGTGCGGCTCGCGGGCCACCTGGTAGGTGGTCGCTCTACAACCCACTTAGAGGCTCTCAAGGTGCATTTTCCAGGTGAGAGTGCAGGCGCGAGTGACAGAGGCGCACAAACTGAGGTACAGGGTTGTTCTCACTGGAAGGATGAAAGGTGACCAGAAATAAATGGTGACTGGCTTTCAGGATGGCGGGGCCCATAGTGCTTGTCCGCGGGGTAAGAAGCCCCCTGCAGTACTGGTTCAAGGGGACCTTGTGAGGTTTAGGAAGAAAGGGCCAAGCTCTTTTCATCCATCTGGGAGTCTGAGTAGGTGATTACTGAAGAATGTGGAATTTGGCTACTATCAGAGCTAAGAAACCAAGTCAAACAGGTTTTGTTAGGGCCTCCCATGCTGCCTTGACATGACCCTTAAGGGCTTTAAATGCTGGATGAAAGCACTACCAGCACAGCACATGACAATCACTGGTAGCTCCAGATTTCCTGTTGTGGGAGGAGGCTGAACACAGTATCATTCCCTCTATTTTGAGGAACGGACTGTTTGGAACTTTTCTGCTCTGTATTTGCTCTATGAAGGACTCCTACAACAGCCGTTTGTGATAAGGGATCTGCCCAATAATAAATATTACTGTCTTCAGCAATGTTGCTATCTCAGCCAGAGCGTGAATGCTTCCTGATAGGGAAGGGGATGTCAGCTTTCTCTGAAATCGCTTCAGTAACATGTCCTAAACCTTCTGTTGGCAGGGACTGTGGGCAGCCTGACTGGGAATTTTTTTCAGAAGGAGCCACAGGCAAATGGGCTGGGTAGATCTCTGTCCTGGTTTGAGTTAAACTAGAACCAATTCTCTGTTCAGTGATTTTCTTCTAAGTAACTGCACTTCCTGAAGTTGATGGTGTATTTTTGCAGTGTCTGTTTCTAGCAGTGATAACGCTCCATGCTTATAGGTACTACCATGGCTTGGTGTGCAGAAAGGCTCTTGCTTATACTTGCTTCTGTGGAGACCAAGGTCACTGCTAAATCTTGTGTGCCACTCTAAGTGAAAGGGTCATAAGTAAAAAGGTCGCACCTATGCAGAGGAGCAGACAGGAGAGGTGACACAAACCTCATAGCAAGGTGCTTCATTCCATCTAAGTCATATTCAGTTTAAAGCTGAGGATCACAAGGGCTAGGCCCACGTCTTCTTCTATGGCCTATGTCTGCAGAGGACTCCATTCTTCTGTCTTTGATCTCAGTCCCTGCACTCTCGATTCCAGTTCCTGACTCCAGCCTGGGCCTTCCCCAGTGCTTGCCCTGCAGCATCAGTGGTGATGTGATCATCATTGGGGAGTTCAGTATTTGGTTTGTATATATTTCATTATTTTCTTATTACTATCTTTTCTTTTTATTGTTACTGTTTCAATAAAGCCCTTTTAATTTTTTTTTTTTCCAAAAGTCTCTCTCCTTTATTCCATTTCCCTTCCCTTCTGGGAAGGGAGCGAGGTTCATAGAGAGCATCTGTCATTCGTTTAGTGGCCAACCCAGTCCCAACCCATGACAATCTCTCATCCCATTTTCACAACATCTGCAGTGTCATGGTGATGGAGAAAGATCTTTCTCACTGGGTTTGGCCACCTGGCAAAGGTAAAGGTGGTTAAGAACTCTTGACCTGGATGGTGGAAAGCATGAGTATCAGTAGAGTTGTGAACTCCAAAAATCTGTCACACAGGTATATGCAGGCTTGAAGGCTAAGGTGCCTCAGAGATAAATGCACACCATGACTACCAGAGTGGATCACAAGCCACTTGCCATCAACAGGAGAGATGAGGACCTGTCGTCCAGGGACAGAAGCCACGTTGGCCGAGAGTGCACCTGCTGCTCTTCGTAATGGCACTTGAGCACCCTTCGCAGTCCTGCTCATGACAGATGACAAAGCTGGAAGGATTAAAATACCTTCCTCAGAATGCACTGCTCTTGATCTTTAAAACAAGCAGATATAGGGATGCTGCGACCTATTCCTCCAGGAACAGGCAGACCCACTGTGGAACAGCTCTCAGGCAAACTAGGAGCCCATGCAGACAAAAAATAAAGAGTGCGAAAACATGGGGGCCTGTGAACAATCTTCATCAGTGTGCCACTAGCCACGGATAAAAGCCAGAATTCTCCTCAAATTGTCTCATCTAAGGCTCTTCCACCTCCATTTGAAGGTTTAGCAACCATACTTGCTTTGTGTAACATTCTCATTTTAAGCCTTGAGTCACATTAACTAAAACTCAGCATTTTCAATTTAAAAAGAAAAAAAATCAAAGGATCATCATCTTGATCATCTGAACATGGTTTAAAACCTTTGCTTTGATCAGTTTTCCAAGGCAGTAACAACATATTAGCTTCAAACTTTGAATGGACCACACAACTTTCACTGATAACCACTGAGCTCTTGAGCTAAATGCCTGGATATAGGAATATGAGAAGTATGGGAATTAGTCTGCTAAGCTGGGGAAAATCATTCACTTGGGAGCTCATTACAGCTGAGCTCACACAATACTTAATTGTTACCTGGGTTGCTTACACCAGAAATAACAAATGTTCGTCCCCCTCCACAAAAATAAATCATCCTACCAAAAGCCAAGGTCATTTGTTAGTGACAGGAAGTAACCCTAACCCTAGTTTGAGTCAGAACAGAACACTTTCTGTTCAGTGACTTTATTTTTTAGCTAAGTCTCTTCTAACCAACTGCACAGTCTGAAGTTAACAGCAGATTTTTGCAGACAGTGTCTGCTTCTAGCAGTGATAATGCTCCATGTTTAGCGTTACTGCTGAGGACTGGCATGCAGGCCAAGGTCACTGCTAAAACCTGTGTACCACACTGAGGGGGGCAGAAAGAGGCTGCACCTGGAGGGAGGAGTGGTCAGGACAGGTCACTGGTCAGTTTAGGGTCACATATTCCATCCCATAGACAGACATCATATTCAGTGTAGAGCTGATGGATCACAAGGGTCAAGCGCTCTTCAACGGCCAGCATCTGAGGACTCTGTCCGTTCTACCTTTGATCCAAATCCATGTATTCCTGAATCCAGTTCTAGGCTCCAGCTCCTGAAGCTGGTTCCCATCTGCCACTGAGTCCAGTCTGGTACTCTCCCCAGGGCCTGCTCCACTGCATCAGTCATGATGGTGACATGTAACTGCCATCAGTGGGGGTTGGGTTTGATACTGGTTTTGTATATATTTGTATATATTCTATTTTATTATTATTTTCATTACAGCTGGTTTAGTCTCCTTTTCTAATCTGCAAGTCTCTCTCCCTTATTCCCTTTCTTTTCCCCTTTGGAAGGGGAGAGGGATTAACAGAGAGCATCTATTACAGGCCTGGTGTTGGCTCTGACCCTAAACCGTGACACCTTCCTTTGCAGCGCTCAATGACTTGGGGTGAGTGGTGACACACAGAGAACAGCCTGGCAGCCTGAAAAATGCAGTGAGAGCCAGCATCTCCCAAAAATCTCTGCCTGGGCAAAGGGATCAATGGCAAGTGTGGGATGACAGTTGTAGATGCCTCTACTGTCCAATTCAAAAATGTTCTTGGGTTCCGAGCCTGCCGCAGGTGCCGACAGCTGGCGGTGACGCCCGGGTGGCGAAGGGCACCGCAGCAGAGCCCCGCTGGGCACACGCACCTCTCATCAGGGGGCTGGTAATCAGCCGCAGACTGCTGCAGTTCAGCCTCTTGCCTCGACAGTGACCCTCCCGCCCGAGAGGCTCGGAGGACACCAGCCCTTGTGGGGTGTGCTCTGGTCGCTGCTGGGAGCCCTGAGCCTGCGCTCCTGCCAGAGGGGGCGGGGAAACTCCTTTTCCCAAGAGTATCCCTATGAGGGGAGCCGGAACAGTTCAGTTACTACGATTTTTTTTTTTCTTGTGAACTAGGCTGATTTATGACAACTAATAACATTGAGATTTTGGGGTTTTGTCCTGCCCCTCACCCCTTCAACAGGGGTTTGTAACCCATCAGTCACTTTCAATCCATTTCGTCGCTGGCGCAGAAGCAGCTGCAGCCCACGCTGGGAGGAATCCTGCCAGAGCTCCCGCCCCCCACAGGTTTAACAACCGCTCCTCCGCCACACCAACCAAGTCCTGCCCACAGCTTCCTCGTCTTATCCCCCCACGTCACTCAGCAAAGGCTCCCAGTTCTGGTTACCTCAGTTCCACCTCAACTTTTACTGGATAACGAAGCTCAAATGTGTTGGCCAGACTGCCTGCATATTGCCTCTTTCCCCATTTTTCTGTTAACATCTAGCATACTCATTTTGCACAGTGAGACAGAAGTATTTACTCCATTATCTACACAACACAGATACAACTGGAGTTTAATAGTTATTGGCCAGAATTGCTAATACCGTAGTTAAGCTGCTATTGGGCTAATATTCTAAAATACAGTAGCTTAAACCAACTGTCATCAGAAAGGATCTAATGCTACAGTTTACCCCAGATTTTTTAATTTACATGGTATCACGATGCTTTTTCCTCAACACAGCCACAGTACTTGTGCATTTTGAAGGATGCCATTATACACATGCTAACTCCTTTCCTATCAGCACAAAAGAGCATTCTCTTCTTTCTCTACAACTGCTCTTTGCCAAAGAGCAAATTTTCATCAGCATGCTTTTGTTTCCTAACTCCCAGGCTGAACTATGACCTCACAGCCAAAAGGCACCCTGCTTAGGTTGCAGTTCCTTCTCTTAGGTCAGACAGAAAAGAACTCAGCCACATATTAAAATAGGAGCCTGCTAGGTCCTGGTTCATGGCTCGCTCAGCTTCCCGCTGCAGCTCCAAGTGCTTTACGAGACACCTCCTGCCCCATCCAAAGGGAAGGAGCCTCCCACTCCAGCCAAGCACACAACCAGGGGAAACATTTTTCTCTTCTGAATTAGTTACCAGTTAACTTCTGAGTTTAGATCTTGCAGTGAGGACAGAAAGTGTCTCACTGGGATAAAACCAGTTTTCTGGAGACTTTTTATATAAACCTATTGAACTGAACGTCCTCCATAGAACTTACTTTCTTTTTCTCCAGAAGAAACAGGAGGAATAGAGGGGGGAAAAGAAAACAGAGTATACAAGTTTGTTTTCTTCTTTTAAGAGGCAAATCCACAGAGGGTAAAAGTTTAATCATATTAGTGTAAACAGTGCATTTGTTTAGTGCTTTCATGTGTATTTCCAAATTAAATAAGTAGAGCAATGCTCCCGTTTACATCAGGATACCAAACCTCCCCACACGTACTTCATTCACAGCAGACTGCACACTCTCTGACACAAAGTACAGGGTAGGGGGAAAGGACTATTTTTGCTCAGCAAATGCCTTTAGACCAAAAATTGCTTACAGCATAGTATACTATAAACCATTTTGTGACAAAAGCAAATGCATTGTGTCATCGGTGTAGACAGAAGCAGACAAGGAATATTATGGCATCACTCATCTTTTTACCAATACGCAATTGCATCCAACAGTGTATTTCCAAGTAAGATGGTTTCCTTGATATTATATAGTGAATTTTTTTTTGGCAGAAAATGTACAGTGACATTTAGAAGTAGAATATGCCTTTTTTTAAAAAAACTCTGACCATTGCTACTTACAAATAATGAAAATTATTATTCCACCAATTGTAAGGAATTGTCTTAAGTAGTAAGATTTTTAACCAAGTAAAAAGATTAATTACTTACATAGCTTAGACTGCTGCTGAAGTGTGACTTTATTCCTAGTTTCATGCAGACAGAACAAAAAGGGCAATCCTTCAACTTCACGGTGTATATAAATTATCTGAAGTTACTCTGCAGCTGAAATCTTACAAAACTTGCTGACATCACACACCCTGGACAAGCAAAGCCTTCACCTGTTTCAAGTGTTTGTTTACAAAAAGCACCATTACCAGTAGCACTGAAGGTTACATTTTCTCCAAGAACAGCTGATGCAAATATTTTCCTGTATTTAAATGAGATGTAATTACAGCTTTGCCAAAATGAACCGTTCCATTTATAATGGAAGCTAAAGCAGTCCCAAAACACTATCATTAATCCTCTGAGACCACATCAGTTCTCAGATGTTTAATACAAGGTCATTCCTAACTGTGTACACAGTCATATACATACACACATATATATATGAAACAAAGAAAGGCTTGTCTACTTACTTAATGGATTTGCTATGAACTTCCTCCTCAGATTTGCTAGGAAAACCAGCATGATTTATCAGGTTTAGGCACCTCACACTTCTACAGGAAAGACTGTCATTTTTGGACCACCTTCTCCCAAATCTGTACGAGACCACAGATTCCTCTGTAGCAGACTAAGAATCACTTCTTTCACTGCCAGTTTGTTTTCTTTCATGATCAAGAGCACTGCCTTCAAATAAAAGTTTGTTTCTCATTCCTTCTTTAATCATTCTTTGTCGGATCCTCTGTTGGGCCAAATTGTACCTGCAGAAAAACCTAGAGGAGTGGATGAAAAGAAAAGATGATTCCCTGCTTTATGAGTGACAGTATCAAATCAGAGTTATGCAGCCAGCTGTAAAGTTGAAAGCACATATGCCAGTAAAATTCACTATGAAACAACATGTAATTAAAATACTGGTGTACGTGCTGTTTCTTTCAGGCAAATAGTATGTAGCCACAAAGAAGCAGGACATAAAAGTCTGATGGAAAATGCTAATTTCTGTAATTTGGATCCTAATTTCATGACCGTTTAGTATGCAGCATGTATAATCAGGACAGGAAGGTGGCACATGTGAAGGGAAAAGAAAAAAGAATTAATAAAGAGAGAAATAATTGAGTGGTTTGATCTCTTTGGATTCAAGAAAGAATGACCAATTTTAAAAAATTCAAAAGGCACTGAACTCTTTTCCTTTAACAGAAGAAACATTTTGGGGAGAAGGAAGAGGACACTTTGTGAGTTTTTAATGAAGCTTCAAAAACAGTGTGAAAGTTCAAACGGGGATCGTGTTGTACAAAGCAGCCAACATAATTCCATTAAAGTTGAAGAATTGTTTTACATACCAGTATCCTAACATTGTGCAAATAAATCCACCAACTGCAAAGTCACAAGATCTTCTAACTCTACCTGAAAGAAAAACAAAAATCCTCAAAAAACAATCAGCGAAAAAATCTTGGGTGACTTCCCATTATTAATAAAACCTAACAGCAAATAGGAATTAGTTTTTAGCTTGCAAATAAATACATAAAAACCAGAAGGAAGAAGTACTTACTAGTTGCTACAAAATGGCCAAGACCCACAACAAAAGATCCCAGGGAGCCATAGAGCACAGATTCTCGTGCGCATGGGACACTTTTCACATCAAGGAATCCTAGGAGTTTAAAGGACTGCAAGGAAAAAAACACCAAACACCACCATAAATTTAAAAAAAAAAAAAAAATTCTGCAGAAATCTCTAATGGCAACTGTATTGTAAAACAGACTTATAATCTTAGTTGTCAAAAATAATCACCTGCAGATTTCCTACTTCTCAGGTTATAACTGAGCAAATGTGAATATCCACCGCTCTATCAGGAATGATTTCAGAAGAGTTAACTACTGATTTAGGCAATATCATTTTGTAGAAACCTGCTTATTCACTCTTCTATTGAATATTATGAAAGAACTATTTCATTTTTTCCTTTACATTCCCCCAAAAAGGGAGAAAAATCTTAAGAATCCTGCATCTCCGTTCAAAACCAACATACATCACAACAAACCATGAGTGATGGCTTTACCACTGGTAAAGTTACTATCAGTGATGCAGTTAGTAATGCCATGTAGTTTTAATATCTGAAAAAACAAACCTGTTCTTTAAAGAAGTTAAATGACTGGAGAATGCACGTCGTAATGAACCTTATACCAAACAAAAACATTCATAAACCAGTAATGTTTTGGGCTGTGCACAAAAATATATGACACATAATTTTAAATGAACCTACTGTTAAGAATTATTCAAACTGTTTCATATTCTGTCTCACATCTATAACCTACACTGGCTTGTGTCTATCAATTTTCTATTTAATTTTCAAATGGTAACTACATGTGGCATTCACAAAACCAACTGTGACCTCACAGATATGTTTTTTAGTTTCAGAGATGCCTACACCAGCTCCTGCATGATCCAAGTCTTCTAACTTGAATACAATTCGTATTTCCCGCCTGACAAACGTCCCTGTACATACACACTGGTGCCACAAGCAGGAGTGAGAAATTACATACAAAAAGGCCTAAAGATGAAATGGGTCAGGGTTATGGTGGCTATAGAATCATAGAATATACTGTATTAACATCTGCATATCCTTCTGCTATTAATTCTTTTGTTAGGGACGGTGTGGGAATTGGTCTTCATTCTATTGTGTTTAAATCCTTAGACCGTTAAATACCAAGCATGCAACTGTTTCAACAAAAATCCAGGAAGATGATTTTAAAATGCTTTTATTTTTTGCAAAGCTATTCTATCTGGACAAAGCAGACTTTGAAAACGGAAAACTACAGCCAACTATTTGTGGAGGTCGGGTAACTCTGTGAGACAAGTCACTGTGAAACATCTTGACCGTGGTAATAAGGATGGCAAGCTTCTGATAACAGCTGGATTCGTATGCAAGCATGGAAATCCCCATCAATAACTGTATCTATGTTCCCTATGGACAACCATCAGCTGTTTCCACATAATCCCTGTGTACAAGCGAGACAAAAAGGACTTAAGTCTATGTTGGTCTAATCTCCTAATGAGTAATTTCAAGCACTCTCATATGGAAGATGTCACTTGATATGTTACTGTTGGCTGAGAAGGTATCCCTGCTACATCCACTCGGCATGATGCACCCTTTTAAAATAGTGTTTCACCTGTTGGTATATTGGAAATCACTTGTTATGACTCTAACCATTGCTAACCACTGGCATTACAAAGGCTCAAGTGTCATGACAGCGTTTCATCCACAAAGAGAAACCCTCGCAGAGGGGTCCGTGGAAAAACAGCTACCACCCCCATGCCCGCTCCATCTGCCCTACAGACCCTCAGCTCCGCCATTGGTTTCCGTTTAGTGCTTCTCAATCATCTCCTCTAGAGCAGAACCAGCGAGGGTTCACATCTGGTCGGCGTTAACCTCTGGCGTCCCCAGCGAAAGGCCGCCTCTCAGCTCCGGCAGGCACCGAGGCGCGGGGAGCCGGGCGGCCGCAGGGCTCCCCCAAGCTCCCTCTTCCCCAGCTCCTTCTCCCAGCAGCCGCCTGCGCTTCAGCAGCACCTCCGGCGACCCTTAACACGCATGAAAGGCGACGAAAGGCCCCACGCACCGCCGGCCTCTCGCTGTGCCGATTACGGTCGCGACCCGGCCCTGCGATCAGCCGGGGACGGCTCTGCGAGGACTTCCCCGCCGCCCGGGCGCGGCGCGGCGAGGCGAGGCAGGACCATACGGGCACGGCACCCTCAGCCCCCCGCCTCAA